>NW_024412437.1:1053287-1115079 GCF_014898765.1 Herpailurus yagouaroundi
CCTCCCCAACTTCTCTGGTCACTGTTCTGATCCCCTATCCCAACCACCCCCCCTCATTACTTTCAAAGTCCCATGACCTTCCCCCCTTGACTCTAGCCACCTAGGTCTTCCCACCCCCACCAGACCTCACTTCTCCTCTACCTCATTCTGGTCACTCCTCTGCTCCCCCATCTAGACACCCCCTCACCGCTGTCAAGAATCCCTATGATTTCCCTCCCTGCTGCCCAATCTTGGTTGCCATGGGCTTCCCACATCCCACCCCAGGTCGGAAGTTCCTGATCGCCAATGCTCAGATGGAGAACTGTGCCATCATTTACTGCAACGACGGCTTCTGTGAACTCTTTGGCTACTCCCGAGTGGAGGTGATGCAGCGACCGTGCACCTGTGACTTCCTCACAGGCCCCAATACCCCACGCAGTGCCATGTCCCGTCTAGCGCAGGCCCTACTGGGGACAGAGGAGTGCAAGGTGGACATCCTCTACTACCGCAAAGATGGTGAGGCTCCCTTGGGCCATGGGTTCTGCAAGGTAGACTCTGTCCTTCTCATGTTCAGCCAGAGTGGCCAACTGGGAGGCCACTGACCCAGGGACCAAAGGGCTGGGACAAATCCTGTCTCCTCTCTGTTCCTCAGTTTCCTCATCTGCAGGAGGAAGCAATGGGCATTGATTTCAGTGCCTTCTGAGGTCCTTCTCAGAAGCTGGAGACCAGGCTGACTCACTGACTGGTCCTCACCCCAGGCAGGGCCTCCCGCTCCACCATCCCTCCCCCATGTCCCCAGTCTCCTGGCCGCCCACTCTGTCACTGTCAGCCCCAGCTGTCAGGCAGCTGGAACGAAAATTAACCTTTCCTCATCTCCGTCTGCTCTGGGGATTAGGGGAGGAGTCACCCCCTCAAGGCCTCTGTGGGCAGTCAAGGCTTGGGTGCTGCTGACTGGGAAACAGTAGACCCGGCTCACTCAGCCCCAGATCCTTAGAGAGATAGGTCCTGCAGTTTGTCCTGACCCAGAGGTTCATCCAGTTTGGGATGTCACTGCCAGCCCATGTTTATCACAAGCAGAACAGAACCATGGGGCAGGGGCTGAGAACAGAGCTCTGCAGCCCTTTAAGACCTTCCCCCTAGGACCTCAGAGACAGTGGGCAGGAAGGAAGGGAGAGATGAGTGGGAACTAAGATCCTGAAATTCCCTTGGAAACCACTTGGATTAATGCCCCCCTCAACCTGGTTCTGCATTAGAATTACCTGGGGCATGTTTTCCAAAACACACCTTCCCTAGAGAGAGGCTGACTCAGAGGTGTGAGTTGAGGCCAAAGCAGGTGCATTTGGAAAAATCTCCTGGGCGGTTCTGATGTTCTGCCAGATTTAGGAACCACTGGCTTAGATAAATCCCTTCATTTCATGGATGAAGAAACCAAGGCCCAAGAAAAAAGGAGGGAGTTGCCCAAGATCCTACTGCTGGGATCCAACCTGGGGCCAGAACCCAAGTCTGGATTTTTTTTTTTACTCGAGATATTTGTTCTCTGTAATACCGAGAGGGGAAAAAGGACCCCAACTGCCTCTACTCCAACCGCAGAACATCTGGAAAAGGCAGGCATGAGGGCCATCTGAGTATAGACAAAGGGCATGTTCCTTTGGATTGGGACTGAAGGGTACTGAGAGCCTGGGTTCCAAGGGCCTGGGGTGTGTATGGAGCATGAATGTAAGTGTGAACATGAGTGCGCATGCGAGTGTGTGTGTGTGTGTGTGTGTGTGTGTTTGCATTTAAGGGCTTCCAGGGTGCTTCATGGGCAGATCCTGGCTGTCCCCCTAGCTGTCTACTGCTGCTACCAACCAAACAGATGCAGGGGGAGTGATTAGGGGACTAGGAAGAATCTGGCTAACTTTGGTAGCACTCACCGGGTTAATGAAGTCAGAATATTTTTAAAAGCTGTGACCTCACCTCCTCACATCATTTCAGGGAGGAGGTGACAGTCAGGGGAGTGAGAAGGGTCCTCAGGGAACAGGATGGGACCGCAGGAAATGGGGGGAGGGGGAGAGACAACAGTTCCTTGTCTTTGACCCCAGAGCTTTACCTGGGCCCTAGAGTGGTATATAGGCTCTTCTCAGATTCCCGGGGACATCAGATCAGGTCTCTTAGGGTCTCTACAGCACACTGCGTGTTCCTGGGCAGGGGGCAAAGATCAAGACCAAGTATCAGCCCTCTGAGATCAGGACTCAGGTTTTCAGAACACTGCTGGCATCCTCCAGCTATCAGAAGAGACCCCAGGACCCAGTCTTGGAGGCTGGCCCTCAGTGAAAATGGAACATTACCACATACCTGATGCCCCCAGTCTACCCCACCCAACCCTAAGCCCTTCTCTGTCCTGTTACCCAAGCCTTTGGCTATGTGGACTTGCCCGAGATTGGCCTGAAACCCAGAAAAAAAGAGCTTCTTGGCCTGCATTACCCTAAGGAAACGATGTGGTACCCAGATAACTTATGTTCACCTTATGGTCCAATCTGACCACATGATTCTTTTTTATCATATTCACATATATCCTTTAGTCCTGCTGACTGGCATCCTAATGGTGATTTCTTCCCTACTCAAGTCAATATCTCTTCCTACTCCCTCCCCCTGACTCCAGCGAGGTGGAAAAGGGTCCTGAACAGAACTCTAGCTGGTTTATTTATAATCCTCTTTTCCTCTAAAAGGGTAATCCACTGACAGTTCTCCAAGTCAAAATGAAAGGTCTGTGTCCATTTATCTCCACATTATACAGCTGCACAAAATTGGACTCAAAGAAGCCAGGGCACTTGGCAAAATTATCGCATGAGATAGGGCTCAGAGACCCCTGAGAACCTGGATCTTCCTCCACCTGCCTTTACTAGGAAAAGTAAGAGCCTAACAGATAAGGAGGAATGGGGATGGTCACAAGACTGGAACTAATGAGAGTCTGGAGGGAGGGATGGAGAGCACTACATCTCTCCCACCTCTACCCCTGTCCCCACTGGGCACTTAACAGAGGAGCCCAGCCCTGCCTGCCTTGTCAGGTCCTCTTCCCCACACCAGAGAGTTTCCTAATCTCCAAGCCACACTAGAGGATGCCTGGGGCTCCTCCAATCCTCAGCTCTCAATGAGGAGGAGAGGGCAAGGGCTTAGGTTAGAGGCCTCCAATGTTTTCCACATACTTACCCATGAATACCAGAAGCACCAAGCAGGAGGCTGCCCTCACCAGCCACCCTCTTAGTGGCAGCATTCTGTAGCACCAGCTCCTCCTTGAAGGCTCACTGCAACCCTGGGTGGTGTGGGCATAAAGAGATGGGGGTGATAGACAGCAAGGAGACTGTGCAGAACAGGGGCAAGGGCTGGGAGGGGGAGGGGGTTGGAACAATGAGAAACTGAAGGAAGGAGCAATCCAAAAGGCAGAGAAGAGCAGAGAGAAGGACTATGAACCAGGGGGCAGACAAATCTGCTGCACTTGGTCAGAGAAGAGGTGGGCACTGGGAGGAGCCCTCGGAAGGGAGAACAAGGCAGAGACTGTGGCTCCTCCTCCAGCAATGGGACAAGAGCACAGGGACACTGCCATTCTTGGGCACAACCGGGGTGACACACTCACCCACTTCTGGTCGCCCAGACACAGTTACTTGTGAGCAAGGACAGCCTAGGGATGGGGGGAAAGGATGCTCTGAACTTGCCAAATCCTCACAGCCTCCTGTCTCTGCCCACCCTACAGGCAGCAAGATTGAAGGCTGGGCATGGGGTGTCACGCACAGCTCCCATGTAGCCCTCACTGCTATGATGGGTCTTTGGTCTGTTCCCAGCCTCAGTTTTCCAAAGATAGCATCAGTGGGTCAGTCCAGCCACTTGAAGATGGGGCCTTCACAGCCCCCAGCAGCATAGAGAGCCTGGAGGCCTTGATCCTCTGCCCAGTGCTCCCTTCTCTCTGCCCTCTGCAAGGCAAAATCTCTGTAGTGCCAGAGAGTGAAGAGACAATCTGGCCTTGGGGGGAGTGTCTCAGACCACCAGCCAAGGAGACTTCCTGGCTAGGTCCCTGTGTCCAAGCCCCTCCATGTCCCCGGCTGACAAGAGTACCCAGTTCTGGTCTGGGCCGCAGAGCCTAGAGCACTGTGAGCCCAGGAGTGGTCACAGAGGCAGGTGGGTGGCCTCTCCTCGGTGTGGATGTCTCCCCCGGGGCCCAGTGCAGCAGCTGGCAGATGGCTGCTTGGTGCCTGGGAGTCCGGGAATCTGATCCAGGAGATTCCTGCTCCCGGAGAGGAAGGTGGGAGGGAGGATGAGGGCAGCTCGGCTGCACTGATAGTAGAGGAGGCGCTTTGGGGGATGAGCGATTCTAACGGACCCCAAGTAGCAATGTTCCTGCCAACCGGCCTCCCACCCACTCACATTTATACATTCTTTTATTCACTCACTCAACAAACAACACCTGGGACAGGTGCTGACCCCTCAAAAATGAGACAGATGCAAACCTGCCCTTGAAGGGATGGCAGCTCCGCCTTCTGATTTGCATATTTACTTGAGGCCCCTGCCCCTTAGTATTTTGCCCTTTGGGCCTGATACCCACCAACAGTTTCAGCTCAGGGACGTGGGACCACTGGGTACCATGGAGAGGGGGCTTATGGGACATCCACCTACCCACTCAGCCCATAGGCTGGGCTCTGGGGGGTATGTGGCTGACTTAGCTTTGATTTGTCCCACCCACCTATGTGGATGGGAGACCCCAAAGCTAAGAAAGAGGAACAGTGGTCAATGGCTAGGTCTAAGCTGCCCAAGAGGGCGGAAGAGTGGGTCCTGGCCTGCCCCCACCCTGCCATCTCTCTCCCTCTCCAGACCCCAGGTCACTGCCCTGCCTGCTCCCCAGTCCCAGCATCTCTGCCTAGGGACCCCGAGTGCCTTTGAGTCCTGGGGCAGCAGCCTGGCCTTCACTCCAGTGTCCTCATCCTGGACCAGTCCCTTCCCTTGCCCCAGCTGTTGTGTGCTGAGAGCTGTTGTGTGCTTGGAACCCCACTCCATGTCCCCTTCCAGCACCAGCCAGTCAGTTTCTCAGAACCCCAGGCTCTGCAGAATGGGGGTCTATATCTGCCCCCTGAGGACCCTCTAGCCACCACTATGGATCTTGAGGCCTAAAGTGCCAACTGACTCAGGACACAGCACTTAGTGTGTTCTCAACAGCGAGTTCCTTCCAGCAAGGGGCGTGGGCGGCATCTTTGTGGGACAGGAATATGGGAGCTGAACCCAGGGTCGGCCAGAGCTACGTGGGGGTAGAATGCCCGACCTCACCTCCCCACTTAATCCACCCCATCTGCTCAGCTTTAATTACAACAGAAGCAAACCTCAAGGTTAAGCCCTGAGCTGAGGGCTGAGTGTGGACTTGGGCCCGATGCTACATTATCTCCTAATGAGCAGCTAAGCTGCTCTCCCCACCTCTGGCCTGGGGGTAGGACACCTGCTAGACAGTATCAAAAAACCCTCTGCCCAATAGTCCAGGCCTCCTCACCCCGTGGCTGCCCTTGACCTCAACCCAGCCCCCTCCCTGGCTTCCCCTGGCCAGGTTACTGCCGGAGAAGATCCTTTCTGTGACCCCTCCCGTTGGTGTTTGCAGCCTCCAGCTTCCGATGCCTGGTGGACGTGGTACCTGTGAAGAACGAGGATGGAGCCGTTATCATGTTCATCCTCAACTTCGAGGATCTGGCCCAGCTCCTGGCCAAGAGCGAGCGCCGCAGCCTGTCCCAGTGCCTGCTGTCCCAGAGCTTCCTGGGCTCCGGTAAGGTGGGGTGCAGGTAATGGTGGGAGGGGTGAATGGGGGCCCCCAGTGGGGCAGCTGGTCCCCTGGCCTGGGCTGCTCTGACCCTGGGCCTGGTTTCAGAGGGCTCTCATGGCAGGCCAGGTGCACAGGGTCCTGGCACAGGCAGGGTCAAGTACAGGACCATCAGCCAGATCCCGCAGTTCACACTCAACTTCGTGGAGTTCAACCTGGAGAAGCACCGCTCGGGCTCCACGACAGAGATTGAGATCATCGCACCACACAAGGTGGTGGAGCGGACCCAGAACGTCACCGAGAAGGTCACCCAGGTGCGGGCCACAGGGCAGGGTGGGCGGGGCTGTGCTGGGCCTTGAAGGTCCCTTCTCAGGCTTGGGGTCTGGGCTCCTCTGGGGCTGGCAGTGGCAGAGGCAGTCAGCTTGGCCAGTCCCCAGTGGTCTGGTCTGAGCCCCAGGCCTCCTGTCCTGCTGGGGTCTGATTTCTTAGACCTAAAGGCCTACCCTGAGGCCACCATCCAGGTAGTGGAGCATGAGGAGGTCAGAGTCAGCAGGGCCTGTGAATAGTGCCACATCTTAGGTCTGGAGGAGCCTGGGATGGGGGAATACACAGGCCACCATGGGGGCCTGTCCAAGGCTCTGCCAGTCACAGAGAAGGAGAAGTGGAGAGAAGTGTCAGCGCCACTCTGAGAGGGAAAGAGGAGGAAGGATGGAGGGAGGCCCCAGCCCTACTCCTGCCCCTGTTCCCCCACCTCCCAACACAGAGCAGGAGCCTCCTACAATCCAAGCAGAGGGGAGATGGCCCTGGAATCTTTAGCTCTCTTTGAGCAGCTTCCTGGAGATCAGGCCCTGAATGCCTCCCTCCCCTTCAGCCCCTCCTTGGCCAGCCCAAGGCAAACCTCCCTGGGTTCTCTGTTTCAGCTGACCCCCATGTCCCTTTGCATGGGGCCTGAGGCTCCAATCCCCACCTAACCATCCTAGAGGGAAATGCAAAAGCCCTGCCTGAGGTTCAGATGACCAGAGTCCTGACACTGACTTGCTGTGTGACCTTGGACAAGGGACCTTGTGCCCTTTCTGGGTCCCAGAGCTCTCATGTGCAGAGAATTGGACCTTTTGACATTCTTTTGACATTGAGTAGTACGGTCCCCAGGAGGCATCAAGAGGGGCTAGGCCAGGGCTGAGCAAGGAAGTGTAGGTCATGGGGGGCAGGGAGGGCCTGCACCCAAATTTCTGGGAGGCTTTGGCTTCACGAGGGATGGGAGCAGTTTTTTCCTCCCTGCCCCCTTTGGCCTGAATCACAGCCTGTGAGGGAGCAGGTGGGATGGAAACTCCCTGTGACCCAGCCCCTCCCCACACTCAGAACCCTGGAGAAGGAAGTACCACAAGCTGCAGGGCCAGGCCCACAGAGGTCAGGCAGGGTGGCCCAGTGGCCCAACCATGAGGGACTCCACCTGGCCACTCACCTCAGGGCTCTCAAGTTGGCACAGGGGTTATGGGGGCTAGTAGACTGGAGAGCCGCCCATGAAGACTGACAGGCCTGGCTGGGGACTGTGGTCCCTGCCCCACCCAACCCACGGCCCCTACCCGGCGCCCCCCCCCCCCACCCCGCCCCAACTAGTCTTGGCTTTACTCACTCCCCTATATAGGCCCTAAGGTAGGAGAGGCGTCTGACAGAGCTCAGGGGAGGGAGCTGGCAGGGACCCAGAGCAGAAGAGTCACTCTGGCCTCAACCAGAGCTCAGAGGGCTGGGACCTCATACCTGAGTTCCTACATCCTGAGGACCCTGCACTCTGGGCAACACTGGGAACTGTCCTCATGCTGGCTTCAGAGGCAGTGGGGAAGTATGGAGTCTGTGTGATGGGGAGATGACACCTCTGTCTGGGGGCCTGAGGAAGTGGACATACTCTCGTCACCCACCCCCGACCTTCTGAATCTGTGCTGCCTTGGGACAAGCCCTATGCTTTGCTGTTCCATCTTGGTGTGGTCTTGAGCAGCCAGGGAAGGAGAGGAGTGGCTTAACGACCCAAGCTCTCAATGCACATTCAGCTCAGTTGACTGAGGTCATTCCCTTCAGCTGAGCCTCCATGTGGACTAAGTGGAGCATATAAGATGGCCTATTGTTCAGTGGAGAATAGCTGTGTGTTCAGGGGTGTTTACAGGGGACAAAGGGAAAAATCAAGAAAGAAGGTGAGAGGAGGCTTCCTGAGAGGCAGAATAGGAGCTCAGGCCTGAAGGCGGAGCAGAGGGTCACTGTAGGGTGGGGACACTGTGACCCCTTCTTGGGATTTAGATGGCTAATCAGGAACCCACAAGGTGAAAACAGCCCTTTGATGGATCTTCCTTATGGTGACATCATCTGTTAATTGGTCTCGTTTGCAAGGTCAGAACCTTATATTGCAGATTTTCTCAAGCCAAAGCCATCTGCCAGTGCCTAACCAGCGGTGGTGGAGGGGTCAGTGGGACACCCCTCAGGTTCCATCCTTGTTGGGGCAATGCCTGACACAGGATGAGCAGGGAGGAAGAATCCTCATAGATCAGCACATGCCTTGGAGATGTGCCATCTCATTTAATCACGATGCTAAGGAGTTGGTTGTCCTTTGCTATCCATTTTGCTGATGAGGGAACTAAGGCACATAGAGGCCATAAAATTTGCCCTGAGACTTAGAGCAATGTCAGACCTGAGATCAACCTGGGAGGCCTGGCTTCAAAACGCATGCCCTTTTTGATGCCCCAGCTGTTTCTTGTGATGGGTAGCTGGGTAGAGCTTGGGTCTGTTGGGCTGGGCCTGGTGACCCTACGTTGACCGTAAGCTCCGAGACAGGGTTGGGAGGGGCAGAGCAGAGGGGGCTCAGCTGAAAGTAATGATCAAAACCCTCTTGGGGGAGGCTGGGTGGCTCTGTTGCTTGAGTGTCCAACTCTTGATTTCTGCTTGGGTCATGGTCCCAGGGTTGTGGGGTCAAGCCCTGCGTTGAGCATGGAGTTTGCTTGGGATTCTCTCTCTCTTTGCCCTTCTCCTCTGCTCATGTTCTCTCTCTCTCTCTCTCTCTCTCTCTCTCTCTCAAGCTCTCGCTCTCTCTCTCTCTCTCTCATACAAACCCCCCTTGGACATGCGCAAAATAGTCGGACCTCCCTGGTGCCCAGGAACTGTCAAAGGCTCAGATTAGCTACACGCCCCCAAGTTTGACTCTTTCCATGAAGGCCTTGCAAGTGGGCTCCAAGGAGGGCCCTCGCTGGTCTAGGCTCCACAAGGTCTTCAGGAATGAAGAGGCTATTCTGGGAGTGACTTGTTCCCTTCAGGAATCTTGGCCACTGGGAACCTCCCAAACCCACCAAAGAGGATCGGACCCCCAGCTACCCCCTCAATTTAGGCTCTTCTCTGGAACATGACCACAAATGACCCTGAGCCTAAATCCCCCTCCCTCCCCTCACCCCTCCCCTAGCCCTGTCTCCACTCGAGGATGGCTGTTTGTGAGGGAATTGGTGAGCTTTGAACCTGGGGTCACTATGCAATAGAGCTGCACCCCTCCTCTTGTAGCCCACTTCCTCCCAATACACCTGTCCCCTTATGAGTTTGCCTCATACACACTCTATCCCATCTTTGCTTCATCCCTTCTGTCCTCCACAGCCCTCTTCACCTACCCTCTCCTACAGCCTCCTTCCCAGGCCTCACCCCTAAGTCTTCATCCCTCCCAGGCCTGTCTCACTAGCAGTGGACACCCTGCTGACTGCCCTATGGCCCCCACCCCCAGGTTCTGTCCCTGGGCGCGGACGTGCTGCCGGAGTACAAGCTGCAGGCACCACGCATCCACCGCGGGACCCTCCTGCACTATAGCCCCTTCAAGGCCGTGTGGGACTGGCTCATCCTGCTGCTGGTCATCTACACAGCCATCTTCACGCCCTACTCGGCCGCTTTCCTGCTCAGCGACCAGGATGAATCTCAACGCATGGACTGCGGCTACACCTGCAGTCCACTCACTGTGGTGGACCTCATCGTAGACATCATGTTCGTTGTGGACATTGTCATCAACTTCCGCACCACCTATGTCAACACCAATGACGAGGTGGTCAGTCACCCTCGCCGCATTGCCATCCACTACTTCAAGGGCTGGTTCCTCATTGACATGGTGGCTGCCATCCCATTTGACCTTCTCATCTTCCGCACCGGCTCTGATGAGGTGAGCAAACCCCATTCAGGCCATCTGCTGTGGCCGTCCCCTGTGCCCCAGCCCTCGGGCCTCCCAGCCCCATAGCCCTGGCATGAGAGTATCTGGTAAGGGGTGCCTTTGCCAAAGCAGGTGGAGGTGGGAAGGCGGCCTAGGACATGTGTCATCTCCCAGCCCTGGAGAATGATCAGCCAAGGCTGTGCCCTAGGCCTGGATGCCCTCCCTATGCTCCAGAATTCTGCCCCTTCTGGGATGGGCAGCCACCCCACATGCCCTCATGCTGGCTTCTACTTACCCTGGAGTTGGAAAGGGAAGCTATGGGCTGCTCCCACAAGGCAGCCTGACCCCCCTCTCACCCCCTGACCCTCCACTATGCCCACTGGCTCCCCATAGCTGACATGAAGGTATTTGCAGGCTCTTATTTGCAGGCTCTTCTCATAGCTGCTAGTCCCCCCTTTTGCCCCACCTCCTTGGAATGAACTTTCCATTCTGTTCCAGTCACCCCCCACCAACAGCCTGTCCAGCTGGAGTAGAGGTATCCATCATGACTCCCTGCTCCCACACCCACCCTTTGCCAGCCTCACCTGCCAGCCTCACCCTTCCACACAGAAGCCAGGACCAGTTCAAGATCACTCATCTGACGCTGTCTGCAGAACATTCCGTGGCTCCCCGAGGGCTTGGAATAAAACTAAGCTCATTTGGGACCTTGAGGCCCGTGGGAGCAGCCCGTGCACACCTTCCAGGCTCATTCCTCATCACTCCACCATCTTCTGCTATGCACTCCAGGCAGCAGCACTGCACTTGGTTTTCCATGTGGGCTGTGCCATTTCACACCCCCATGCCTTGCTTGGCTCATTCTGTTCCCTGTGCCTAGAATGCCTTTCACTCTCCCTCCTGTCCGCCTGCAGACTCAGCCTCATCACTCAAGATTTAGCTCATGTGTCACCTCCTCTATGAAGTCTCCCCTACCCTGCACCTGCAGAATTGATCTCCCTTTTCTCTTCACTCCCCTGGACTTCTGTCCTAGCAACTATAACACTGTTTTGAGCTTTAGGCTGAATGCTCCTTAAGGTCCTGCACTGTGCTTCACCGGCCAAGAGCCCAGAGCAGGTTCTCCATAAGTGTTTGTTGAATGACTGTGTGACCATATGCCCAAGTAAACAAGTGTGGTCCTAAGTGCAGCCTTTCAAGGGCTGACCCTTGGCCCCATGGCCCCCTTCCTGCCCCGCCAGACCACAACCCTGATCGGGCTGCTGAAAACGGCGAGGTTGCTGCGGCTGGTGCGTGTGGCACGGAAGCTGGACCGCTACTCTGAGTATGGAGCGGCCGTGCTTTTCCTGCTCATGTGCACCTTCGCACTCATTGCACACTGGCTCGCCTGCATCTGGTATGCCATCGGCAACGTGGAGCGGCCCTACCTGGAGCCCAAGATCGGCTGGCTGGACAGCCTGGGCGCCCAGCTTGGCAAGCGCTACAACGGCAGCGACCCGGCCTCTGGCCCCTCAGTGCAGGACAAGTATGTCACCGCCCTGTACTTCACCTTCAGCAGCCTTACCAGCGTGGGCTTCGGCAATGTCTCCCCCAACACCAACTCTGAGAAGGTCTTCTCTATCTGCGTCATGCTCATCGGCTGTGAGTGGCCCCTCATGCCTGGGCCTGACCCATGGCATTCAAATTTCAGTTTTGTAATGAGCCATAATACAGTAACATTGGGTGCAATGGGCAAATACTAAGCACAGAGCACAGTGAAATTTTGCATAGGTGCCCCTACCATGCATGAAACTTAACACCCTTACAAGCCCTTGCTATGTGCCAGGGACCAGGACCAACTTACATAATTTGCAGGGCCCAGAACAAAATGAAAATGTAGGGCCGTTTATTTAAAAAGTCTGAAAGATTTCAAGAATGGTGACAGCAGAGCATGGAACCGAGCAGGGCCCTTCTTAGCACAGGTCACACACCGGGAAGCCAACTACCCTGTCAGGCACTTTTCTAAGTGCCTATCAAAGGTGCACATTTTGTTTTCATCACTACCCTATGGGGGCTATATTACAAGCCCAGTTTACAGACCAAGAACCTGAAGGTCCTAATTTTCCAGGGGTTACACAGAGACCCAATTTCATCCCAGGGGGCCAGCTTCTCTGGCTGTGTATGTTCCCAGGCTCTGCACTGTGTTGCCTGCTTCCTAAGACACTGGGTCTAGGAACACAAGAGGCAGTGTGGAAGTTTACACGTAGATTAAGTTGTCATGTTCAGAGTATTTAGAGATGTGAAAGCCCAGAGAAACAAAAACAACGAGAAAAAAAAAAATGGGTGAAAACAGAGACCAAGAGTTTTCCCTTTATTATGCTTTTCTACAACCTGAAGGAGAAAACAAATCTGCACTAAAAAAAAAAAAAAAAAAAAAAAAAAAATCATTGCCCTAGTTCTCAGGAGTTTGGCCTCTGGGCCCAGCAAGATGCCAAGAGACACAGGACAGAGGGAGGACGGCAGGAAGCCCGGGGCCTTTGTCCCTCATGTGCCCTGGCGCTGCTTTGGGCACTTCTGACTTGGCCCTAGACAGAGGGGCCCCTGATCAGAGGACTCCTAGGGAGAAGGAGGCGTGGAGCATGCCCTGGGGTGCGATGGCCTGGTGGGGGTGTGGAGGAGCTCATTCCCTGCACCCCCCGCTGCCTCACTCCAGCCCTCATGTACGCCAGCATCTTTGGCAACGTGTCTGCCATCATCCAGCGTCTGTACTCCGGCACTGCCCGCTACCACACGCAGATGCTGCGAGTCAAGGAGTTCATCCGCTTCCACCAGATCCCCAACCCGCTGCGGCAGCGCCTGGAAGAGTACTTCCAGCACGCCTGGTCCTACACCAACGGCATTGACATGAACGCGGTGAGAGCCCGCCACCTGCCTCGGGTGGGGCAGGCGATCCAGCTCCAGTCCCAGCTCTGGCTAAGTGTCCCAGGGGAGGCCAAGGGCCCGCGGGCACAGGGCGTCCCCAGACCCCTCCCCACCCCGTTCCCCCAGCCCCAAGCCCAGCTGCACTACCCTGGACGCGGCCGCCCCCCTCGCAGGTGCTGAAGGGCTTCCCTGAGTGCCTGCAGGCCGACATCTGCCTGCACCTGCACCGCGCGCTGCTGCAGCACTGCCCAGCCTTCCACGGCGCCAGCAAGGGCTGCCTGCGCGCGCTGGCGGTCAAGTTCAAGACCACGCACGCACCCCCTGGGGACACGCTGGTGCACCTCGGCGATGTGCTCTCCACGCTCTACTTCATCTCCCGAGGTTCCATCGAGATCTTGCGTGACGACGTGGTCGTGGCCATCCTAGGTGGGTCAGGCAGGAAGGGCCAGACCGGTAGGGTGGGTGTAGTGGAACTAGCCATGTCCTGCCTGGACTACTCCATTCCTAATGATGATGGTGGCACCTTTTACCGGCCTGCCCTGTAAGCATGAGCAACAGAGAGCTTTACGCCCAGCTCACCGGATCCTTAAAACAAACCCCTACCATAGGTTCCATTTTCCTGATAGGGGAGTAGAGGCTCAGAGAGGTCATATTGGCAAGTGGCCAAACAGGGATTCAAGGGCTATGCGTCTAACTCCGAAGTCCAGGAGGGCTCTTACCTTCTTCCACTTTTGGGGAGCTCAGTGTGAGAGGGCAAAGGTTTGGCTTGGGTGGAGGGAGGACCCCAAGCTCATTCACTGCAGCTACAGGGACAGCTGGACACTTTGCAGGAATGAGATGAGCATTGGACAGGGGACAGATTTGGGGCCCACACGGCCATGTGACCAACCATGTGACCTTGGGCAGGTTACTTCACCTCTCTGAGATGATTCTCATCTTCCTTGCCTTCTCCCTGATGTTAGCCCACCCCAAGACCCTGATCAGGATGTCAGCCTCTCCCTCCTTTGGTCTCTGTGGCTGGGCTCTCCTCCAACCCCACTGGACAGCAACCCCCCCCCCTCCCCGCCCAGTTCCTCTGTTTAGTCCTCTCCCTTTGGCCTGCCCTCGACTAGTGTTCACCAAGTGTGGGCTCTGCTTTCTTTTCTTCACCCTCCACCCTCTCCTGAACTACCTCCTTGCTCCCATGCTCTCAGCCTCATATATGCCACAGGCCCCCCAGAGCTCTGTTCTGACCCCAATCTCTCCTTAGAACAGAATATTCCATTCCTTCCTGGGTAAAGCCACCCTATATTCCATAGACCAAACAACATGTCTCAGTCTGAAATCATTATCTTTCCCCAGAAGCTGCTCCTTCAGAATCTCCATCACTGTTGAACCATCCATTGCTGGGGCTAGAGACCTGGGAGTCAACCAAGGGAGCACTCTTCTCCTTTCCTGCCCCACCCCCACCATGCAGGCAGCCACAGACTCCTGTTTGTTCCCCTCATTAATACCTCTGTGTCCTACACCTGTCTCCCACCCTACACCTGTCTCCTTGTCCCTGCCTGGCTCCATCCCTCACCATGTCCTTCCTTTTCCTGTGTCCCTGAATCTGGACTACACCCATAGCTCATCTTCGATCTTCTGCCAGTGACCTGAAATTCACATCTGCACATACTCCTCCTCTGCTCAAAATCTTCCCATGGCTCCCCGTGACTCCTAAGACCCATGTAAACCCCTGATGACAGCATGCATAGTCCTCCCCAGTCTGGCCACCCTAAATCCTGCCACCCTCCCCCGGTACTACACGCTCCAGCCATACAAACTACTTCTAGTTCTCTATTGCCGTCCCTGTCACACCTCCCTGCCTTTGCACGTGCTGCCACTCTGCCTGAAACACCTGCCTGGAAGACGCCAGTCATCCTTCAAGGCTGGGCTCAAGACAGGGGTTCCTCTGTGAGACCTTCCCTCACTTCCAGCCTACCTTAGAAGTTTCATCCACATGAGAAGGACAATAATTCTATTTAATAATTAAGAAGCCAGTCCATTTTAAGTTTCAGTTAGAGACCTGAAATCCTCTTATTTTGTCCTGAGTGGAAATGAACATTAGATCATAATCCTTCATCTACTGGATAACCATCATTTTATAATGTTGCCCAGATTTTGTGCTTATGGGTTTCATATGTGACTCTGGTGAGTCCCTTCCCTCTCTGGGCCTCAGTCCCCCTCCTCTGTGAATGACCTTTGATCCTGTTCTCGTGGGCAACAGGTCTTGGTTTCCATCCATCATTGTCCATGCAAACCATTAGCGCTTCTGGTTGGTATCGCCAGGCTGAGGGGCTGGACTTTCCTGTGGGGGAGTGGACGTCAAAGCAATCATGGTCCCTGGTACCCCGGCCCTAGGCTCTCTGCCAGCCAGCTCTGACCACACAGCTGTTTCTTCTGCTCTGATGGCCTTCCTGCTGGGGCCCAGCCAGCCTCATCGGCACAACCCAGCCCCCACTTCACTTCCTCTGTACGTCCCTCCTCCTTGCCCCTACCACTCCTGGTAGCCCCTCCCCCCTCCTCAGCCCCTTACTTCTTGGTTCTCCCTGTTCTAAGTCTCTATAGATCATCTGTAAACTAATTGGTTGCTTACGTGCCTGCCTTGTAGGGATTTGGGGCTCCTTGTGGGTGGGACAGCATCTTATTCATGCCCATTCACTGTGGCCACCACAGTGGCCCTGACACCAGGAGGGCCCAATATCTTTGCCACATGCCCCAAGTATCACCAGCCTATGTCTACCCTGGGACATCCGTCTGTCCCAATGCGTTGTATCAATCTGCCTGGTGCCTCTTGCTATTTGAGGCATTTTCTCAAGCATCACGTCTGTGCCTCTGGACAGTCCAGTGGGGCAAGACAGATACAGTTATACTTATTTTAGAGATAAGAACACTGGGGTCCAGAAAGGGGAAGTGACTTTCTCAGGCGTGCTCTGCCAGGGCCATGCTGGTTATGTGGCCCCACAGTAGGGAGTGGGAACACAAAGAGACAGAGGCCTCAGGCCTTGCCCTGGGGGAGCTGGGTGCCCCTGGCCCTGGATTCCCTGCCCTCTTGCAGTACCACCAGGCTGAGGAGAGAGGAAAAGTTTGAGCAGGGACCTTTAGTGTCTCTTCCTGCCCACTGTCTCCTGGAATTGGGGAGCAGGGGGGTGGATAGGGGCAGTGCCACAAACCATGGAAAATAGGAGGGGGGCTCTGACAGAGGGTGGTCCTAGGAGGCCAGAAGATTGAGGCAAGGGACCCACATGTTGGGAGGGTATGTGGCCTCTGCAGAGCTCAGAGAACAAAGGAAGGGCAGCTTTTGCATCCAACTCCCACCCCCTGACCCCCGGCCAGCACATCCAACCTTGTCCCTAGAGCTTGATCCCTGAGCACCAAGCCAAAGCCTGGCAGGATCCCTGAGGTTGGGGGTGGGGTGGGGTGGGGTGGGGTGGGGAGGAGTTCATGGCCAAGGGGCCCTCAGGGAGGCTCTTCAGAAGAGAGCTTGGAGCCAGACCCTGGAGAGACCCCCTGCCCCTCTGGCTGGCAGGAAAGAACGACATCTTTGGGGAGCCCATTAGCCTTCATGCCCGGCCTGGCAAGTCCAGTGCAGATGTGCGGGCCCTGACCTACTGTGACCTGCACAAGATCCAGCGGGCAGACCTGCTGGAGGTGCTGGACATGTACCCTGCGTTTGCAGACAGCTTCTGGAGTAAGCTGGAAGTCACCTTCAACCTGCGGGACGTGAGTCTGGGCTGGGTGGGCCAGGGTGGGTAGGGGTCCTCGTCCAGCTGGTAATGGGGAGTGGAGGCTGCTGAGCACTTGGCCTGCCTGGCCGGAGGGGACCCATCTGACCACCTCCCTTCCGTTCAACCCCATCCTGCGTCCTTCACCACAATTTCTTCTGTGCCTGCCACGGCCAACATAATGCTAAGTATGATGATAGCTACCAATTATCAAGCACCAACCCCATGCTAAGCACTGGGCTTCTTGTACATGATCTCTTTTAGTCTTCACCTTGCACTTAGTGTTATTTTCCCCACTTTCCAGATGAGAAAACTAAGGGTCAGAGAGGATGACAAATTGACCAAAGCCATACCACCACATAGTCAATGGCAGAGCCAAAATGTAGACCCAAGTTTGTGCGACTCCACAACCCAGGCACCCCATGGCACCAAGCTGGAAGAAGGGGTGTCTGCCATCCCTAGGTCCCAGGCGTGTAAACAAGTGGTAGAGCCTCTCCTCCTAAGCTTATCACTCAGTGGAGAAGATTATAACAACTCAGAGAAAATAAAGAGTTGCGTAGTTCAATAACCAAGGAAGTCACGAGGGTGTGTGGGGAGACCAAATGTCTGTGGAGCTCAGGGTTACCAAGGAGTGGGACAGCCGGTAAACTGGAGTGCCCGGAAGTGACTGTATGGAGGAGGGGGTTTGGAGTCAGCTAGTGGGAAGGAGGGGGCTGTTGTGCCTGGCGGGGGCAACAGTGGCGGAGGCCCCCTGGAGCTGCGCCTCCCACCCCCAGCCTCAGGAGGAGGGGCTCTGCTGGCTCAGGCCCCATGCACAGCATCTGGAGGATGATGCCGAGGCAGGTTTTCTTGCCATGGACAGCCTTCCTCACCCTGTCCCTTCTGCTAGTCTCCCCTCCCCCAGCCTCTCTTCTTCCCACCTGATCTGGTCTAGGGGACATCTTGTAAGGATGCTGCCTTGGGGGCCCTAGCCACTCGGAGCCATCAGGTGGCCTGAGTGCTCAGTGGCCGGACACCGGGCAAGAGGGATGTGGTCTCCATGGCCTGGGACACCTGTTGCCCCTGGGCATCCCACCCCTAAGTCTCATGGTGCCAAGAGGGTGGTCTGCCAAGCGTGCTGTTGAGGGTACCTCCTGGATGGATTGGGGATTCCAGACCCAGTCTCCTTGGAGGGAACTCCCCAGTAGCCCAAGCTGAGGACAGCAGCACCAGGGCATTCAGGAAAGGGAGGACTGCAAGAACACCTCCTCTGTATGCCCCCACCCCCAAATCTTGCTGCTCAAGGCGGCCTCTTCCAAGACTCTGTAGGGGCATCTGCTCATCTCCAAGCCTCTGTTTGTCTCCTGCCCACCCACGCAGGAGAGAACCTGTAGGAAGCTGCCTGGAGCCTCAGGGAGAACCCGGCCACCTGTCACCACTTTCTCACCTAGTTGTCGCAAGAGCCTCAGGAGGGGGTGCAGGGGAGAACAAAGAGGCCCTGTCCCAGTTTTGGTACCTGTTACTTGATGCTCTTGTTCCCCACAAGGCAGGCGGGGGTCTCCAGTCATCACCCCAACCAGCTCCAGGCAGCCAGGACCACCAAGGCTTCTTCCTCAGTGACAACCAGTCAGGTGAGCAAAGCCATCTGCCACCAGTGTCTGCCTCGCCCCAGCCTGAAGCCCCTGCCCAGCCTCCTTCCCCTTTTCATGTCCTTCCCAATTTGCCTCATCTTGGGAGAGGTCTCCCCAGCCCCTTGATGAGAGGAGAGGGGCTCCCTCTCTAGGCTCAGTGATAGAGGCCCTTGTCTCCTTCCTCCCCCTGGGTCCTCAGAGCCTGAATGGGGGCTGTCCCCCAGGGTGGATACAGGCCAGCCCAATGGGGTTTCACATAGAAGCTCCAGGGGACTCGCTGGACTGAAGCTCCTTGGACAGTGAGGCCAGGGCTAGAATGTACCCACCCAGCCAGCCCCTCCTCCCCCAAGCTGGGGTTCCAGCCCCCTTCCCAGGGCTACAGCCTTCTGGAACCTGGAAGTCCGACCTCTGTGGGGACAGGACCTTGTACTCCAGGGCACTCAGGTAAAGAGATCCACTTCTCCTAACCTGTGTTCCCAGGACAGGTAGGGGAAGAAGATGGGCTCTGGTCAGGTCTGCGGAATCAGCTAGACGGAAGCTCACTCTTCCCTTTCCCTCCTGCAGCTGCAGCCCCTTCTCTGAGCATCTCAGATGCATCTGGCCTCTGGCCTGAGTTGCTGCATCAAATGCCCCCAAGGCCAAGGGACAGCCCCCCAAACCCTCAGGGAGACCCAGACTGCTGGCCTCGGGAGCTAGGCTCCAGGCTGGAGCAGCTTCAGGCCCAGATGAACAGGTGAGTGCCCTTTGGGACCAGGATGGGGGTGGCTGCAGAGAGCACAGCCAGCAGTGGGCTAGGCACGAGTGCCCCCTCTTGGTGGCTCAGGGACATCACACTGAGTGCCCTGCGGGTTTTAGAATGGCTAGCCCTCTTTAGTTGCAGGCCTCCCCATCCCTAAGTCACTAAGCCTGGTTCCTTGGATGGCTTGTCCTAGCAAACCGCAGAACAGGCAAGGAAGCCTTCTTGGAATAGGGGAATAACCTGGTACAGAAACAAATTCCATAGTCCCTTGGAGAGGGCATGTGGCCTGCGGATGGCAGGACCGTGGTGGTAGAGTGAGGGCTTGGGCAGTATGGTCCTGAACTCCAAACCTGGCTCTGCAACTTACCAGCAAGAGTGTGGACAAGTTACTTAAGCACTCTGAGCCTCCATCTGCCTTTTCATGAAATGGGGATAGTCAAAATACCCATATCAAAGCTTCCTTATGAGGACAAAATGATGTGTGCACCGTGCCTGGTCACTGTCATTATTGAAGTCAGGGACGTGCTAAGGGAAATTTCAGCAGGGCCTGTGGAGTGTACCAGGGAAATAGTTTCAGGTAGGTCCCAGGGTGCCGTTCCATCCAGCAGGAATGGCATGCAGGCTACAAAATCCAGAGCTGCTCTCAGGACCTGAACAGCTCTCCCTTGTCTTGACCCTGACCCTGACCCTGACCCTGACCCTGACCCTGACTGTGGGGTTCTGTCTGGCAGGTTGGAGTCCCGCATGTCCTCAGACCTCAGCCGCATCCTACAGCTCCTTCAGCAGCCCCTGCCCCAGGGCCACACTGGCTACATTCTAGGAGCCCCTACCTCCAATGACTTGGCCTTGTTTCCTGTGGCCTCAACCACTCAGAGTCCGGGAACTAGGCTGCCCCAGGGTGGTCTGCGCCCTGCACAGGTGAGCAAGTGAAGGGATTCCCCAGGGCCTTTCCTGGAGACAACTACACGTCTTCTTCTCACTGTGACATCAGGCCCACGGCCTCTGTGCTCTGAGAGCAGCCATGGGTTCTGCTGTCCTCTTTTATGTTTTGAGTCACAGTCAAGGAGCCTGGACAGGTGGTGGAAAAGCCCAGATTGTGACTATAGACCCCACAGCTGGGGCAAGGGCAGTGGGACCCAGCTTCTGCCGGTTCCCATCCCTGAAGCTGGTGTCCTCCCCCTCTCTTGCCCTTCCCAGGTCCCAGGCTGTGGTGACTTGAACAAGTGTAGGCTGAAGCGAAAGAACTCCTCCTCCGGGGTGCCTCCCCTGGTCATGGCAACAGACAAAATTCTCACACTGTCCCTGGAACAGGAGCAGCCTGAGGGGCTTCTGTCACCCCTAGCCTCACCTCTGCATCCCCTGGAGGTACAGGGACTCATCTGTGGTCCCCGTTTTCCCTCCCTTCCTGAACGCCTTGGCCCCGTCCCTAAGCAGCTGGAGTTTCAGAGACATGGCTCAGATCCTGGGTTGGCCAGGAGTTAGAGCCACTGAACCCCAAGATAGAGATAATATGAGGGGATTGAAGGTGGGTGAAAGTTAAGGATTTAGGGGAGGCAGACAGCTGGCAAATTGGCCTCTGAAAACCATTCATTCTTCTAGTATAGCTACAAACTGCCAACCCAGGTGACCCACGATGGCATGGGTGAAGATGGTCAGGACCCTCCCAGACTCCTCCAGGGCCCTATTTAGACAGTAGGCCTCGTGGAGGGTGGGGAGGCTCAGGGGTGGAGGTAGCTTACAGGACAGAGAGGTCGGTGAAAAAAGGAGAAGTTTCTGATCTGTGTGAGAAACTTACTCCTTATGGCTCAGAACTATACACCGCTTCACAGACCAGGACCCAAGGTTAGTGAGACCTCCTGCCAAGAGCCTGTAAACCGACTGGAGATGAAAGTGTCCTCTGTAGTGGACACATCAGAGCACAGAGTTCCAGCCCCCAGCCACTCTGCCCCCTCATGGTTCTATGATGACCTTTGGGACTCTAGCGGGCAGTGGAATGTCTCACAGCTAATAAAGTCTGCACATTTCATGTTAGGCTGGGTGTGTTGCTTACCTGAGGGTCATCAGGTCCTTGACTGTGCTGTGACTCCAACAGCTGTGGTCTTCTCCAAGTCCCTCTCACAAGGATTTGTGTGTGGGGGACAGGAAAGTGCTCTGCTGGGTTCAGTAGTCCCAGGAGCATGGGGCTTTTTGCCAGGCTGGGGTAAAGGGAAACACAGAGTCTCTGACTTGGTCACCATCAAGAACCACGACATGTCCATAGTGCTCCCTCTGTGCCAAGTCCCTGCCGACTGCTCTGCAGACATTACTTCATCGAAGCCTCACAACAACCCTGTGGGGTTGGTATTATTAGCCCCATTTTAGAGATGAGAAATCAGAAGCAGAGAGAGGCTAAGAAATTAACCCAAGCATGCGGGGGACTTCTGGGGTGCTAGTACTGTTTTGCTTCCTGATCTAGGAGCTGTTTACATACGTGTATATCAGATTGTGAAAATAGGTGCATTTCTATGTGTAAGTTATACTCTGATTAAAAAGAAAAAAGAATCTTACCTAACAAAGGAAGCAATTTCTACCCAGATGGTCTGGCTTGAGAACTCTGCAGTTAACTACTCCAATGAGATGGGCTGTTGTCCAAAAAGTACCTGGCCACTGGCCTTCCATCCTTTTTTGGTACTCCTTGAAAGAATTTTGAAAATGAATCCCTTGCCCACCACATTTTAAGTTAACATTTTAAGTATCTCATTGATAAGTTTAAATAGTTGCAAACATGTTATTTCCAGTGTATTGTGACTATTGATACTGTATAAATTGCTTTATTTATACCAATATATTTAGACACAAATAGCATAGTGATTTGAGAGCCAACGTCATTCATTTTATTTATTTTTTAAGAAATTTTTTAGTGTTTATTTTTGAAAGAGAGAGAGAGCAGGACAGGGGCAGAGAGAGGGAGACACAGAATCTGAAGCAGGCTTCAGGCTCTGAGCTGTCAGCACAGAGCCCTCCCTATGCGGGGCTAGAACTCAAGAACCACAAGATCATGACCTGAGCTGAAGTCAGACGCTTAATGGACTGAGCCACCTAGGTGCCCTGAGCCAACATCATTCATTTTAAAAACACAAGAATGAATGGGAGCCTGGGTGGCTCAATCTGTTGAGCGACTGACTTCAACTCAGATCCTATGATCTCACGGTTCACAAGTTCGAGCCCTGCCTGGGGCTCTGTGCTGAGGGCTCAGAGCCTGAAGCCTGCTTCAGATTGCGTCTCCCTCTCTCTGCCCCTCCCCTGTTCACACTCTGTCTGTCTCTCTCTCAAAATTAAACATTAAAAATAAATATTAAATAAACATTACAAAATAAATAAAAACACAAGAACCAGTTGCCTGGGTGGCTCAGTTGGTTGGGTGTCTGACTTCAGTTCAGGTGGTGATTTCATGGTTTGTGAGTTCAAGCGCCACATGGGGCTCACAGTTAGAAAGTTGGAGCCCCACATTGGACTCGTGGCTGTCAGTACAGAGCCCCTTTTGGATCCTCTGTCCCCCCTCTCTCTGCCCCTCCCTCAGCCACACTCTCTCTCAAAAATAAACATTAAAAAAAAACCCACAAGAATAAGCTCTTCTTTATTCTTTTTTCTCTTCTTATAATTCCATTCTATTCCCACAGTTTATGCTACATGTAATGTATTTCCAGATTTAAGACCTATTATTGATAACCTGATCATAACTGTTTGCAAGAAATGCATACACACACACACACACACACACATCTCAAAATTTTAAAACAACATTTTTGTAAACTTATCAAGACTTTAAGGGTTACACTTAGTACAGAGTTATTCAAAAGAACATAATTATATTTCAAATTTTTATAGAAACTAAAATTTTATTGGGAATGCATCTATAAAAGGGTATTTTCTTCTCATTAGCTCATGAGTGTGGATGAATATCACTTTTTATTAGAATAAGACAAAGTTTAGCAACACTTTTTTTTAAATGTTTATTTATTTATCTTGTGAGGGGGAGGGGCAGAGAAAGAGAGAGAGAATAAGAATCCCAAGTAGTCTCCTCGCTGCCAGCCGGGCGAGATCATAACCTGAGCCGAAATTGAGAGTCAGTTGCTTAACTGACTGAGCCACGCAGGTGCCCTGGGTCAGCAACACTTTTATACCTATTTTTCTTGACTTTTTCATAAACTTAAGCAGAGAAAACTTGTTCCAAGAAATAAGTAGATTGAACACTAAGGGGTTATACACAGCAGTCACTCAACTCTTTCGATTCTGAGTTGTCCAACAATCCACGATATTTAAAACGATATTTAATGGTATCATCTAACAATTCCATACAATTTTCCTTTCATTGTGTTGAAAGCAAAGCAATGGAAACCATTTAAATTACAAAGAGAGGTTACCTAGATTCAGGCCCTTCTCCATTTCAAACTAAGGACACATAGGTCTAGGGCTTGATTAGCTTTTCCCTTAGGCCTTGCTGCAGAGAAAGGATGGAATGAATGGGAACCGACAAAAACTTAGGGCCAAGCAAGTAGGGTGGCTGATTACTGAAAATCAACCCGAAAATCCCGAGCGTTTATAGAATGGCCAGGAAAGCGCGGGAAGGCCCTTGGGGACAGGGAGAACAACCCTCCGGTGTTCAAGGCTATGGGCACCGGGAGGAAATTAAGGTGATTCCCATTTGGCACGCGCTGAGCTGCCAGGCCGCAGGCACTCAGGTAAAGCAGAATTTACATTTTCTACTGGACGTGAGGCCTCTGGGAATGGCAGCTACAGAGAAGAAGTCAGAGGAGGTCACACAAGAGGTTTCACTCTCAAAGATTTGGCCTAGAACTTGGAGGCCTGCTGCTAAGCTGCTAGCCTGTACGCCACCCACGCCCCCATTCACCCGCACTGCGCCGTTATCTCTCTGACTGACATTTTTGTCAACCAGTCACCTTTAGAGCTGAGAAAGCGCCTGTCCCCCCCCGATATTGGGCGGGGCAAGTCATTGGAATGACAGACATTTGCGCCAATAGTGAAGAGCTTCAGAAGCTACTGGTGCACTAGCCAATGAAGAGTAGGAACCACTGGAAAGGACGTATCAGGCAGCCAACGGCCGGCGCCACTACGGGGGTCGGGTGGCTTCCGTTCCGAGAGGGCGGGGCGGGGCTCCAAACGGAAGGTGGCTGTGGTCCGAGCCGAAGCAGGTTTGAAACTGGGGGTCGGGCCCGGCAGTCGTTGTCCGTCGCCGCGGCCCCGCTTCCGGGCTAGGCCGTCTCTGCCCGCCCCCGCCCCGCCTCCTTTCGGACCCCTCAGTCTCCGGCCCGGCTCCCGGTCTGACTCGCGCCCGGCCCGCAGCAGCTCGCTGTCGTCCCGGCCCGCACTGCGGCCCCGCCGCCGCCACCATGTCCCTGCACGGCAAACGGAAGGAGATCTACAAGTATGAAGCGCCTTGGACCGTCTACGCCATGAACTGGAGCGTGCGGCCCGACAAGCGCTTTCGCCTGGCGCTGGGCAGCTTCGTGGAGGAGTACAACAACAAGGTGGGCCGGGCAGGGGCTCGGAACCCAGCTGGCGGGGAGCGGGCCCCTGGAGCACTCTTTCCGGGCCGGAGCCCCGACCTCAGGACCCTCCTGCGGACTTGCCTTAGCGCCCCGGAGCGGTTCCTCTGTGTCTGGCCCTGTGCAGAAGCTTTCACGCTCGTTGTCTCATTTAATCCTGGCAGCATTCCTGTGTAGTCAGGAGCGTAATTACCCCCATTTTACTCATGGGGAAACTGAGGCACCGTGTTGTGAGTTGCTCGAATCAGAAGCTAGCTGATTCGTGGGGGAAACGGCACTCAAACTCGACTTTACACCCAAAAGCTACGCCATTTATCACTCCAGTCTTCCCCCTTCCCGCCGCATTGCTTCAGTTGGGGGCGGACGGGGGAAGAGAGAGAGATGGCTGTGAAGAAAACTACTGGCGCATCAGTTGGTGGTCTCACACTCTTGGCTACGCTAAGTTTCTGTTAGGGCTGTTTACTGTGCAGGCTTCCCCGCCTCCTACTCCCACCCCCAGGTACTATTCAGGGACCACCCCCACCACGCCACCCCGCCCGCCTCTTCTGCCAGGAGTGGGTCACTGCTATTGCTGCCTGATATCTGTCCTCTTCAAAATGATCTCTTTTTGGAAATTTTGGCCCGTGACCGTGATCCTGTCACTGTTTTCTGAAAGGAGAAGGGTGACCTTTTCCTTATCTTTTCTTGGCTTTCATGCCCTTACAGAAGTGTAACCTTGAGTAGTAGTAAGTCTTCCGGGACATCAACAATTTGAAATTTGAGGCTCTTTCATAGAAGCACAGGCAGCAGGTGGAAGCTTTTTAAGCTGACATTGCAGCATAGATTTATTTTTGAAAGTTGTTGAATGCATCAGTGGGCAGAGTTTTCTTCCCTTTATCCCTTAATCTCTTCCTTATCGTATTAAACACTGTGATGGGGATCAGAGCAACAGAAAGCCTTGGCTAGTGGTGTTTAAAGTCTTATATTTATACTCTTGCTGGACACCATGAACACCATGACTTAAGAAGAATGAAACTGTGTGGACGGTGATAGGCATGGTTCAGGGAAAAGAGCCCAGTCGAGTTTGGTTCTGTCTGGTCCACTGACTAGCTGTGGGGTGTTGCACAGGTTAATCTTATTCTTTCTGACCCACAGTTTGTTGGAGGCAAAGAGTTCTTTTTTACACATAAACAAAAAGCATTTGTACATTGTAAGTTTGCTTACAGTTTCCCAGGAGCATTTCTCTAGAGTCCAGGGCTCAGCTTTCCTAGAATCCCCTTTGAGAAATGGATGAAAGGACTGGACTCTCATGGCTCAGACGTAACATGCACAGTTTACACACAAATCCCAGGGACTGCACACTCATAGTGAAGTCTACCCATTGTCCACAGAAAGCAGAGAGTCCTGAGCAAAACGTAGTTTTATTTCCTGTAATGGCTGGCCCTTCTTATGGCCCATAGTGGATAGCAGAATGGAACGGAATTCGAGATCCTGATGTGAAAACTGTGGTAGTAAAATTGAGACCCTTATTATTTAAGAATATATGTTTAAAAGAAAAAAAAGTAAAATCTGTCAAAAGGCTTGAGTTTTTTAACGCAAATTGATGTCCCCTTTTTCCTTGCCATATCTTCCAGAGTCAATTTGGGTAAACAGTAGTAGCCCCACTTCTGAGAGGAGGAGCTGAGCCACAGTTAGGCTGCTGGTAGAATCAGTGAAGTAACGGGTCAAATGTTAGTTGTGGGAACTCTGCCCCAAAGTGTGTCCTTTCATTTAGCAACTTACTGGAACCCGTCTGTGCCAGGCTACGCAGGCAGTGTGGGTCTTAGTAGTAAAATGCAAACTAATAATCCTAATAATCACAGGATAAGCAGTTACTTCTGTCTTAACTCCCTTGCATGTTACTGGCAACACAGTATCTTTTTTTTTTTTTCAACGTTTATTTATTATTTTTGGGACAGAGAGAGACAGAGCATGAACGGGGGAGGGGCAGAGAGAGAGGGAGACACAGAATCGGAAACAGGCTCCAGGCTCGGAGCCATCAGCCCAGAGCCCGACGCGGGGCTCGAACTCGCGGACCGCGAGATCGTGACCTGGCTGAAGTCGGACGCTTAACCGACTGCGCCACCCAGGCGCCCCGCAACGCAGTATCTTAAAACTCTTGTTGTGCCCCAGCCTATCTAGGTCCGGGTTCTTAACTTTGTGTGTGTGTGCGCCATGGACACCTATGACAATCTGAAGCTGATAGACCTCCTTTCATAATTATGTTTTCAAAGACACAAAATACATAGGATTAGGAAGGAAATCAATTATATCAAACTCAGTTATCAAAAACTTTTTTTTTTTTTTTTAGTGTTTATTTTTGGGAGAGAGAAAGCACCCATGTGTGGGGAGGGGCAAAGGGAGGGAGGAGAGAGAATAGAATCCCAAGCGATTCCATACTGCCAGTGCAGAGCCCCACACACAGCTTGAACTCATGAACCGTGAGATCACGACCCGAGCTGAAACCAAGAGTCGGACACCTAACCAAGTAAGCCACCCAGGCGCCCCTCAAAAACCTTTTTTAAAAAGTGGAGCTATAGTAATATGTAGTTTAAATTAATTCGTTAAATTACACCATCCAGTGTAATTATTATAATTTTAAAGTAGTAATGAGGGTAAATAACATTTCAGAATGTTTAATTGAAGTGATGTGATATGATAAAAATCTGATTTCTGTCAGTAACAAAGTCAGGTATTGATGCGGCTGTGCATAGCCACCTCCCTTCATAATGGAAGGAAATGCTAAATTTCAGCCAGAGGTTAGTGAAAATATGAATGAGTGATTCAAGCTCATGGACTTCAAGTTAAGAAACCCTGCTGTAGAGGATCTGTGCCTAGGGGCTGATGAGCAGTAAATACCCCTTGAACACAGTGACTCTTCGGCTCAGTTTTAGAGAAGACTTTTATCACAGAGGTGCCATACTTGACAATTTAGAGGAATTTATAAGTTATCGGTTGGAATTTTCAGATCTTTGTTTCCTGCTTGCTGTCAATACTGATTGCCAGCAGAGGGCAAAACAAATGGACACAGCAAATTAGCATTGGTGAAAAAGCCCAGAAACGGCCCCCTTTTTTTTTACTGTGGAGACATTGACATAAGAATACACATTATTATAATTTCTAAAATTTTTGAATTAATGCAATCACGTTTTCCTATAGTAAAATTATTTGTATTTCAACAGAATTAAATTTATTAGCATTTCAAGAACAACTTGACTTTCAGGTGTTCCATCATCTGAATAAATTTGAGAATTGTTTTAGAGTAAACAATTGAGTTGATCCTATCAACTGTACCTGGAATAAGAAGTCCCATCATCAGTAGTTGTGTTTCATGTTCCCTCGTTGTGGTCTCTGCTGGAGGATACAGCAGCATTGATGTTGGAGTGGTGGTTCTCTAAATTTTAGTGTGTGTGTGAGAATCCCCTGAGGGACTCGGCACATTCCAGGGTTCCATCCCTGAAGTTAACAGACACTTACGTGATTAAGAAACAGGTGGTCCAGATGGCTAAGAACATTACCCTGAGATTACCTAGGCATCTGCTGACCAGAAGTAGGAATCCTATCTTTTTGCATCTACATTCGCCTAAACATTGATTCTGCTCTTCCATCCCATGCAAAAAGCTCTGTTACTGAATAGCCCCTGGGACGCCTGGGTGGCTCAGTCTTTATGCACCAGATAGCCCCTTTGAGGTACTCTGTGGCTAGGTTATCAGTCCTGCCTCTTCCTAGTTTTGTGTGGTTTGAGCAAATTAACCTCTGTGCCTCAGTTTCCTCATCTATAAAATAAAGGTAATAAAATTAAATGAGTTAATATATGTAATGGGTTTAGGAACTCTGCCTGAGACAGACATAGTTAAGCAATGTAGAAGTGTTTGCTGTTGGGGGTGGCTCAAGTGGTTGAATGTCTGACTCTTGATTTTGGCTCAGGTTATGATCTTCCAGTTTGTGGGTTTGAGCCCCAGGTCAGGCTCTACGCTGGCAGAGCAGAGCCTGCTTGGGATTCTCCCTCTCTCCCCATCTTTCTCTCCTTCTCTCTCTGCCCCTCCCCTGCTCATGCGCAGAAGTGTGCATGTGCTCTCTCTCAAAAAGTAAATAAACATTAAAAAAGAGAAATGTTGGCTATTATTAGATATTACTGTATCTGTAATTGAAATATAATCAAGAAGGGGTGCCTGGGTGCTCAGTTGGTTAAGCATCTGACTTTGTTCAGGTCATGATCTCGTGGTTTGTGAGTTCAAGCCCCGCATTGAGCTCTGTGCTGACAACTCAGAGCCTGGAACCTGCTTCAGATTCTGTGTCTCCCTCTCTCTCTGCCCCTCTCCTGTGCTCGCTCTCTCTCTCTCTCTCAAAGAGAAATAAACATTAAAAAAATTTTTTTAATAAAAAAAGAAAGAGAATCAAGGAGAATTGTATGGGTGTTAGGTAAATGTGATGTATTTTCCAGAGGAAAGGTACCTCAAAATGTCATTATGTTCATTCTTCTGCCTTTTAAAGACCCAGAGGAAAAAATTTTCTTGATTCCTTTCAACTAAATCCATTTTTGTGGTCTAGAAGCTTCTTGTAGTCAGACTCCAAGTATTGTAATGGTCTAGTTTAAGCCCATTTTCTCTTGCTCTACCTGGGTTAGACATGGTAGTTGATAAAAGAACTCGTGTATTTCTCCTGAGTTTTGAACATATCTGTGGTCTGTAGACAGGTGGTATTTCCCCTGTATTATGGGGAAAGATGGGTAGCAGTTCCTGGGTTTCTGTTTCACTTAGTTGCATGTTTCAGGGATGGTTTTGAATAGAGTTGGCAGAGTGATACGGATTTATTTTGCCCTAATATTTAATTAGCTGACCATCGTGCTTTAAGATTTAGCATCTAGAAAGCATTTTTGAGGTTCTGAGGAGAGAAACTGTAGGTATACATGATGCTTTTTGAAGAATACTGATAGTGAATCTGGGTAAGACTACCTTGTACTTGAAATACACATGGGATGAATGCTTGCCTTTTCATCCTGTGTTGATGCCTCTGAGACTGTAAGTAGTTGCTTTATCTGTTTGGCACATAATGATTTTAACTCTGGCATATAAATGTTCATTTCTTAATATTCATTGCGGCCCTTCAGGAATATCTTCATTTAATTCAACAAATGTGTGGGGTGCCTGGGTGGCTCAGTCGGTTGAGCGTCCGACTTCAGCTCAGGTCACGATCTCCCAGTTTGTGAGTCCAAGCCCCGCATCGGGCTCTGTGCTGACAGCTCGGAGCCTGGAGCCTGCTTCCGGTTCTGCGTCTCCTCCTGTCTCTGCCCCTCCCATGCTCATGCTCTGTCTCTCAATAATAAATAAACATTAAAAATTTAAAAAAATAATTCAACAAATATGTATTGAACACACAAGCAGTGTGTTTTGGGCACAATGATGATACTTAGTAACCTTCTGTAGACTTTGTTAGCAGATGTGAGATTGGCAACAAAAAAGAGAAAGTGTTTTAGTACACGGAAGTATTTTGGATAGATACTTAGAATTTTGCAGTGCTCCATCAGTCCCTGGCAAGACTGTCAACAGGGAAATTTACACTATAAAACTCTTCTGGTTTTAACTTCCTCCTTTCTTTTTTCTAGACAGTGAGAGGACTAATTCCTCCATGGGACGACGGGATAAAAGTGCTGCTGCTATATTGCTTTTTGCCCTAACCTGGTTCACACAGGCCTACTGGAGATGCTGTGATTTGAACAAGGAATGAATCTGTGTTCTGTAGGTAGTATGGCTTGCCTGAGGCCAGGATGCCAGAGCTGACTGGTTAGCCTCTGAGACAGGAGCCAAAGGGGCACTATGCCAGAATTCATCTTAAAGTTTAACAAGGCAGGACTTCTCTGCAAACATTGATCAATAATAATCAGTCAGGAACAGGCTTGAAGGGAGGACAGATGGAAAAGAACAAGAAAAACGGGCATATTCTCTCAGAATTTTGCTTAGCTGATTTTGGTTATATTAATCACAGAAAATGTTGCATTCACTGGAGTGGTATATTGATTTGCATAACTTGGGGTCTTTAAAAAAATTACATACATACACACACCTTCACCCTCATGTTCTGGTACTAGCATTGTGTATAATAAAGTGGAATGCACAATTTCCTCCCTCAAGGAGCATATAATAACAAGACAAACATGACATCTTTTAAAAATTTTTTAAATGTAAGATACATGTAATGTGAATAGTAATTTATGTTGCTATTCATGAAAGCATTTGAAAGTGAAGATGTGGTCATGTCTTCAAGGGGTAAATATTTTATGTTGCATATATGCTTCTTAGGAGACATCTGACATAGTAATGTCCACAGTTTTAAAATAAGTAAAAATGATCTTTATAGCCCTTCCTTTATAGAGGCATTTTTTTTTCATGCTTGGGGTAAAGTATTGTGAAGCAATAGTTGCAGAAGGACGGGGTGGGAGATAAAAGTTTAATAGGACAGGAAGACTCTGGAGAAAAAGGCACAAGGGTAACCTAAATGTGAACAACAAGATGTTTATTTGTTTTTTTTTTATTAAAGTTTTTTATTTATTTAAGTAATCTCTACAACCTATGTGGGACCTGAACTCACGATCCTGAGATCAAGAGTCTCATGGTCTTCCTACTGAGTCAGCCAGGTGCCCTGACAATAAGATGTTTAAAGTCGGATAATTTTTCCTTATGCCCCCAAAAGTAATTGCAGAAGGACAGCAGTATAATGAAGATCCCATGGGTATAGGAAGATGCTGAGAAAGGATATCTTTGGTTGCAGATTTCAAACTCATACGGTTCTCCAGAATAGGATTTTGACAGGCAAGATCAACATTCCTTTATTTGGAACAGTGAGAAGAAGGTGCACAGGCTGGCAGCAGGCACCTCTCCAGACCCCATTTGACCCCTTGGGTAAGAGGGGAGCTAAGCTACACAAGGAGACACATAGGCATTAGATAAGGCAGGTTGGAAGAGATACCGAATTGTGAGCAGCTGGACCGTTTCTCATCCCTGTTGGCTGGGGAGATGCTACAGTTTCATGTGTTTCTGCTAACTTGGAACATGGCCCTGGCTTCTCTCAGGTTCCCATAGGAACCTCCTTCAGATCTTATAGGAAGAACTTGTCTCAGTCAAAAGACATCAGTACAAGATCTAGAAAGATAGATACTATAAGACAAAAGGAAAATATGGGAAACAAGTGGCAGGTAAAATGGCCTCACTACAAAGATGTTTTTTTACCTCAGATGAAAATTAATGGCCATTCCTGCCACCATGAATTCAGAGAACTTAGGAAAGGAAGGAACTCCAAGCAGAGATACAGGAGATCAGGTAAAATAAGGCATGGTGACAGGAGGAAATGGAACATCAGCAGGTAGAGCCCAGGAAAAGAGTGAAGAGAAAATAAAAGTTATCACCGAATTAAAAGCCACATTGGAAAGAGAATAAAAATGAATATAAACTGCTGAAAAATTAGTGAAGGATAGGGAAGACAGATTACAAAAATGAAATGGAAATAAACAATTAGAAAGAATGTAGTAGATATAGAAAATAAAGAAGATCTGACTTAGGTATAATTGGTGTCCCTGAAGAAAAAGATCACAAAGAAATGAAACACAAAAACTCAGGGTACCTGGGTGGCTCAGTCGGTTAAGCGTCCGACTTCGGCCCAGGTCATGATCTCATAGTTTGTGGGTTTGAGCGCCATGTCGGTCTCTGTGCTGACAGTGCAGAGCCTAGAGCCTGCCTTGGATTCTGTGTCTCCCTCTCTCTGCTCCTCCCTCATTCATTCTCTGCCTCTCTCTATCTCTCAAAAATAAATAAAAGTTAAAAAAAAAACCTCAAGTATGTAATTAAAGACTATGGAAAAAAATGTTTGAAGTAATGAGCTTAAACCTTATCTCAAGGGGCATCTGGGTGGCTTAGTTGGTTAAACGTCTGACTTGATTTTGGCTCAGGTCAGGATCTTGTGAGCCCCATGTCAGGCTCCAAACTGAGTGTGGAGCCTGTTTAAGATGCTTTCTGTTTCTCTGCCCGTCTCCCATATGCGCATGTGTGTGCATGCACACTCTCAAAATAAAAACCTTAAAAAAAAATCAAGAAAAATGGACACAAAACAATTGGCACTGAAAACTTTCCTAGGAAAGTTTCTTAATTTTAAGGGTGAAGAAAGAATCTTTTGGGCATCCAGGCAAAACAGTTGAGTCCTCTTGAAGAAAAAGAGAAATTAAATAAGGCTTACCATATTTGAGAATAGAAGGTAATGGAGTAATATCTACAAATCTGCAATTATTATAGATTGTGCCACTATAAATAAATACCTGAGAATATGCTTAATAATACGTAAGACTTATACTGTAAAAACAACGCACTTTTTAAAAAGATAAGGGGTGCCTGGGTGGCTCAGTCGGTTAAGCATCCGACTTCAGCTCAGGTCATGATCTCGCGGTCCATGAGTTCGAGCCCCGCGTTGGGCTCTGTGCTGACAGCTCAGAGCCTGGAGCCTGTTTCAGATTCTGTGTCTCCCTCTCTGACCCTCCCCCATTCATGCTCTGTCTCTCCCTATCTCAAAAATAAATAAACGTTAAAAAAAAATTTTTTTTTAAGATAACTCAATTTACAAAAATTGATCACATATTAAAAAACTTTTTTTAAGTTAAGGGAAGTCAACTGATTAAAGATACTACATATAAGGGGCACCTGGGTGGCTCAGTCAGTCAGTTCAGCGACCAACATTGTTGGCTCAGGTCATGATCTTGCATTTTGTGAGTTTGTGCCCCGCATCGGGCTCTGTGCTGACAGCTGAGAACCTGAAGCCTGCTTTGGATTTTGTGTCTCCTGCTCTCTCTGCCTCTCTCCTGCTTGCACTCTCTCTCAAAAATAAACATTAAAAAAAAAATTAAAAAATACTGCATCTCAAAATTTAAGGGAAGATGAAGAAACTTAAGCCCAGATATTATAAATGATTTGCCCAAAGTGACATAGATGGTAAAAACAAGGCCAGAATTGGAATACTATTTGTCACCAGAGTCTTAAATTTATACAAATGTCAAAAAAAAATTAAGAGGAAAAAGAATGTGTTGAAAAATGGAAACAGCTGCTCTGCCAGATTAGAATAAATATACTGGAATTGGTATAGTTATAGCCAGAGAGATTAATGGAACCCCGTGTTCCAAAGCGGATCTAAGTATATATAGAAATGTAGTATGTGGTAAGATAGAACCTTAATTCACTAGGAAAAACAATAAGTTGTATGGCATAATTGGCTGTTCATCTGGCAGAAATATTTAGAGCCCTCTAATTCACTTCGTATATGACAATCAATTCTAGATCAAATGCTTAAATGTTAGGAAAAGCCGCACAAGCAATAATAGAAGAAAACTGACTAGGAAATATGTACTGAGGCAGGGGGGGTAAGCAGAGAAGAAGGCAGTCTTAAATCATTAAACTCAGAGTCAAGTAAGGAAAAGATTGACAGATTGTGGCACATACAAATAAAGCATTTCTATGTGAAAAGATATGTGGTGGACAAAGTCAGAAGATACATGATAGCCCAGGGGAAATATTTTCAGAACACGACAGGTTAATTTACTTGGTGTGATAGAAACACAGACAAAGTATAAATAGCCAGTTCATAGGGGAGGGAATGCAAGCGCTCAATAAATAGGAAGAAATGCTCAACCTCACAGTTAAGGCAAATGAGAATTGACTTTGTAATTTTTTTCCTTTCAAATTTATAAAAATTAACTGCCTCTAGTGTTGTTGATGGTATGAGGAAATGAACACTTTTACATATGAAGATAGGAGTGTGAATTGCTACAGCCTATTTGCAAAGTAAATCAGCATCCTTTAAAATGAAAAATGTGCATACCTTGGGGCGCCCACCTGGTTTAGTTGGAGAGCTAGAGCAGGCGACTCATGATCTTAGGATCACGAGTTCAGGCCCCACGTTGGGCATGGAGACTACTTAAAAATAAATAAGTAAAATAAAGCAAGTATTGCTGCATTAAAAAAATAAAAAGGAATAAAATGTGCATACCCTCTAATATAGCAGTCTCATTCTTGGGATTCGCCTCCAGAAATAGATAGCAAGCAGTACATAAGCACGTATTACAAGTCATGTAAGAAGTAGTAGTGGCAAAAAAAGGGAGACTATGTACATCATTAGGAGAGTTGTTAACCCACATAGTATGGTACATTTATTCTGTGAAGTACTGTGTATTGATTAAAGAATGAGTTGAATCTACATATTGACCTGAGGGGTGTCCATTATTTTGTTAAATTAATGAAAAAATTTATAGCATTGGATATAGTATTTCATTTTTCTAAAAGTTGAAGGAAAACCCTGCACTTAGTGTGTATGTATGTTTGAGCATAGAGAAGCAACATACACTAAATAATTGTGATATAATGGGGATGGGATAGGGGGAAGTTATTCACTTCTTTTGTATACCTATACTTTGGTTTTATGTAATGGTCATACATTTTGTAATTCTTACAATCTATAAAAGTTATTAAAGAGTGAAATAAACCCAATTGCAAGATCATTCAGTTAGAACTTGTAAGTCTGAGCAAGAAAATGGTAGAAGATATAATGGTAAGGGGTTTAGGGTAGAATGTTGGTGTCTAAATTCTATCAGTCACCCCCTTTCCCCTCGGGAGCTTCTTATCAAGGAAGTTATATACCAATAATAAGAGCCAAAGGAGAAATCTAGCCTCAACCTAGTAATGGCTGAACAAGCACCTCCAATGTGGTGCTATTGCCTGGTAAACTAAGTTGGAGAAATGCAGATTGGCCTTAAAACCCAAGTGAGACTTTCTGCTTTTCCATGTGTAATTTATGGGCAGACCCAACCTGACCTCACCTACTCAGCTGAAGGTGGAGAGAAGCTGGAGAAAGAATGGCCAGACCCATAGTGGGTAGGCTTATTTGTCTCTCCATGTGGGAGCAGGAGGGGCAAGAGAGAGCTGTCGTGCCTGCCTTAACAGAGCGGTCAGGCCCCTGGTTCAGGCTCAGGCTTTGGCCAGCTTAGCAACTGGAACTAGTTAAGGGTGGGGATGGAGAAAAAGAACTCACCCTCAGTATTTCTTCCTGTGGGGGACAGGGACAGGAACTCCTTTTCCTATGGGCATAGGTGGACATATGGAGTAGGAGGAGGGGGGGTGTAAAGATGGAGAGTGCTATTAACAGTTTTTTAAGACTATGCCAAAAACCTAGATGAAGCACAGTGTTTTTTTCAAATGTTTTAATTTCTTTTTGAGAGAGAGAGCATGCACGCCAGGGAGGGGCAGAGAGAGAGGGAGACCGAGGACCCTGAGTGTGCTCTGCACTGACAGCAGCAAGCCCATGTGGGGCTTGAACTCACAGACCTGTGAGATCATGACCTGAGCCATCCAGGCGCCTCTGAAGCATAGCTTAAAGGGCAAACAAAGTGCAAAACTTCAGTGGAAAATCTGAATAATTCCTAAGGATTTTTTGAAGAATTGAAAATGTAGTCAAAGATCTATCCCCCAAAAGACACCACCCTCAGAGTTTTATGGGCAAATTTACCAAAGGAAATATATAACAAAGGCACAGTAACCATCCATAAGAGTTCCTATAAGTCAAAAAGAAAAAAGACACAGTTCCATAAAATATACTGGGCAGATGTTTTAAGTTGGTGTTTTTCTAGCATAATGGTAAAGAGCTTGGGTTGTAGGATAGTACTACCTATATTTTCAAGGCAGCTTCATGATTGTGGACAGGATACTTACCATCTCTTTTACTCAAGCAACTAGGAAAGTGGGAAGAAGAATAGTACCTACCTGATGAAGATGTTGAAAGGATTAAATGAGGTAGTGCATGTAAAGCATTAAGCATGGTTCTTATACTTGATTCATTGGAAACACGTAGATAATTAACAGTGGTTACTGTTAATCACAAGTATAAATAGCAAACATGCTCAGCCTCAGGAGTAAAATGGCGAAATACCATTTTTATCCATCGGATTAGAAAAAATGTAAAAGATTATTTTCAGTGTTTTAAAAGTTGTGGAGAAATTGGCACTCTCATATACTGTTCATGAAAGTGTAAATGGAAGCAGACTTTTCGAAAGCTGTTGGATCAAATCTCTTAACTGTGTTTTTAAGCTTAACACACATTATCTCATAGTTTCTGTGGTGTTAACATTTAAAATGTGATGCAACAATTACACTGCTGGCAATCTATACAATAAAGCATTTGCACATGTGTACAAAGTATTGTTTATAATAGCCAAACAATGGGATATAACCACAATGACTGTGTATGGTTAATTATGGTGTGCCTAACACAGCCTGCTGTAGAAGAATGAGCTAGAGCTGTTATGCTGACATGAGAAGACCTTCCAAGATAAGTTAAGAGCAGGTTGCAGAATACATTTTCTGGTCCAAGCCTGTTCATGTTTCTTCAAACACCCCACAGATACTTATGAATACAAATGCGCAGAGAACCATTTGGAAAGATACCTACCAAACTGGTTTGAGAATAAGTCGAATTGGGGATGGAGCTAACAGGGGACTTTACCACTTCCCTCTGTATTATGTGAATATTCACAGAGGACTTCCATTCTCTTTCATCACCACATTGTAAACATATGAGCATCTGAACAAAAATGACTCATGAGTAACAGTGAGAGCCAGGTGTTACTCCTGTCAATACTTGGTTGGGGACTCGGAGCAGAAGAGCTAAAGTCAGATTAAGGATAAAACACAGGTCTGTGCAACACTTGCAGTCTTTGGGGAGATCAGGAAAGCTTAAATCCCAGCCATTACCTACTTCTTCCCTGGGTTAGGAGGTGTTGTTGTGCAGAGGTTGTCAAAGCTTGCCGAATTAGTCCCCCAGGGAGTTTGTTAAGAATATAGATTCCCAGGCCCTACTTGACACTTGTTGAATCAGAATCTTGGGCTAGAGTTGGGGGCTCCAGGGATGTGTAAAGCACTCCAGGTAAATCTGGATTTGGCCAGATTTGGAGACCATTGCTGTCTGCAGTACAAGCAGAAGTAGGACAGGCCCTGTTTTTAAGGCCTTTACTAAGTGAAATAGCAGAAGACAGTAATGTAAGTGCTTTCATGATCTTTCAACACTGAAAGATCACCATACCGGGGAGACCCAGATGGCTTATGAAGGAGGTGGGACGCAGTAGTATTATTAAAAGCTCACACACCAAGTATGGCACTAGCCTAAGTAATTTACTTACAAAGGTTGTTTATATACAGAGTGTTACAAAGAACTCTATGAGGTGGGTGCTGTGAATGTCTTCACTTTACAGATTGGAAAACCAGTTTAACAAAGTTAAGTAACGTGTTACTTAACATGGTTAAGGAACATAGTTCCTACAGCTAGCAAGCGGTAGGTAAGGGGCCCTGGATGCCTGATGCCACTGTGCTATATTAAAATTGGGTGGGATTTGAGTTGATGGAAAGGAGGTAGGAGGGTTTTACAAGCATAGAGGACGGTGTAAGGAAAGGAACCTGGAAAAGATGAGAAGCAGTAACTAGGTAAATAGGAGGGCAAGTGTGATAGGCTAGGGCCAGGTGGTAGAAAGCCTTAAATGTCTGGTTAAGAGGATCCTATGTGGCACATGCTCACAGGACCTGATATTTCAAAGCTGGCGAGAAATCTCTGATGATTTGAAAGGTAGCTTCTAGAAGGGAGTGTAATGTTTTCTCCGTTTTGCCGCACGGTAAATATCTGTATGGTTAGAGAAGTTGTGTCTCTTGTGCTTGCTGCCATATCCCCAGCACTTAGATAGCTCCTGGCACCAAGTAGCCATTCTTTACAATTTGTTGAATAAATACATGAATGAAACATTTGGCTCAGAATCTGTATGAGAGACTTATTATTTATTCTGCCCAGTGAACCCCCAAATTTAACTTTTCATCTGTTTTCGCCTCCCTCCCCCACCAAGGCTGATGCCAGTTTTCCCCATTCCATCTAGGATCTTCCTTCTTTGTTATTCTCTGCAAAGGTCAGAATTTTAAATTCTCAAGGAACTGTTCATTTGGTCAAAATCCCTCTTGTGGCCATCTCTGGTTGCCCTTTGCCCTTCTCACTACCTGCCACCATAGGGCCCCTAACCTTTCTCAGTTTTCCTGTGGAACTCTGGGCTGAGCCCCCTGCCTGGCAGACAACCTTCCCCGGCATAACCAGGCCTCATACTCTTACCTCCAAGGCCTCATAGTCTGCTGCCTTCTTAGACACCTTCACAGGGGAAAGCCCATCTAGGTCCTCGGTTTCCTTTCAGGGCTCTGCGGCCTGCCCCAGGCACACCTTCCCAGCCCCAACTGCACTGCTCTCTCAGATGGTTCCTCAGGAAGGTTTCCTTCCTTCCTTCCTTCCACCAGCTAGATCGTTTAGTTTGCCACCTTAGTACGCTCATCTGCCTGGGTGCCTTTCCTTTCTTCTTGGCCTCCTCAGAACCCTCCCACGAAGACTGCTCAGATCCTATCTCTACTTTCCTCACTTGCCCCCTTTGAATTATTGCTCTTTCCTCTAAACTGTTACCAATTAACTGTCACAAACAAGCAGCTTATCATGTATTACCTGTGACATCACTTTTATTGCTATCTTAAGGCAGTGTTACTGTGTTTTAGGGCACTGGGTTTTTTCTCCTTTTACATCTTTCATACATCATCTATATATGTATGAGCATTATATGATTTTTGAAAGCCTGTAGATGTTCCATAAAAATGAATAGGTTTACTCATCTAGGTTTTTAAAAGTCAGACATGGGTAGCAAGATCTATAAATATTCCTTGGGAATCTACAAAAAAAGCTACTAAAACTAATAACAAATTTAGCAAAGTTACAGAATTCAAAATCAATGTGCAAAAGTCAGTTGTATTTCTGTACAGTAGCAAAAAAAATGGAAATGGAATTTTTAAAACAATTTCATTTATAATAGGATAAAAACACTAAGGAATAAAGTTAATGAAAAAAATGCAAGACCAGTACACCGAAAACTTCAAAACACTTCTGGGAGAAATGAAAGAAAGCCTGAATAAGTGGAGAAATATGCTGTTTCATGGGCCAGATAACTCATTATTGTTAAAAGAGCAGGCTTTCCAAATTGATTTATAGATACAGCATAATCCCCAGCTGAATCTCAGCAGGCTTTTTGTAGAGTTTGACAAGCTGGTTCTAAAATTTACACAGAAGAACAAATACATAGAATAGCAAAACGATTCTGAAAAAGAATAACAGAGTTGGAAAACTCATACCATCTAATTTCAAGACTTCACTGGAAAGCTACTACAGTCAAGACGATGTGGTACTGGTAAATGGATAGGCACATACATCAATAGGACAGAATAGAGACTCCACAAATAGACGCGCAAGTACACAGTCAGTGGATTTTCAACAAAGAGACCAAAGTAACTCAAAAGGAGAAAAGGTAGTTTTCATCACATGGTGTTGGGACAATCAGGCATTTATATGTAAAAGAAAGTGAACCTTGATTCATACTTGGCACCCTAAAAAGCAATTAACTTGAAATGGGTTACAGGCCTAAATGTAAAGCCTAAAACTATAAAACTGTTAGAAGAAAGCAGAAAAAAACCTGTGACCTGAGGTGGGACAAGGATTTCCTAGCAAGGACACAAAACCATGAGTAAGAAAAGAAATGATAAACTGACATCATCAAAATTTAAAATTTCTGTTCTCCAAAGAACACTGAAAGAAAATGACAGGACAGCCACAGACTATGAGAAGATGCTTGTGGAAACATGAGCGAGGGCTTGCATCCAGAATATGCAAAGAACTCTCAAAACTCAGTACAGAAGAAAACAACTGGTGAATAATGAAGTGGACCTACTCTGTATGATCCAGTAATGGTGGACACATGTCATTATACCTTTGTCAAAATCTATGGATTGTACAACACGAAGGGTGAACTGTGGACCTCGGGTGGTGGTGATGTGTTGGTGTAAGTTTATCCGTTGAAGAAATGGACCACTTTGGTGCAGGTACTTTGATAGTGGAGGTTGTGTACATGTGTGGGGGCAGGTGGTATATGGGAACGCTGTTCTTTCTGCCCAATTTTTCTGAGTCTAAAAAATCAAGTCTTTTTTATTTTATTTTATTTTTTTTAAGTCTTTTTTAAAAAAGACAAAATATCTGAGCAGGCTTCAACAAAATAAACAGGGATAGCAAATAAGCAAATGAAAAGATACTGTCATTAGTTACTAGGGTTCAATGCAAATTGAAATACTGCTGCACACCTATCAATGATTTTTTTTTTAAAGCTGGTAATACCAAGTGCTGACAGGGATGTGGAGTGTTTAGAACTCTCCTATATTGCTAGTGGGAATGCAGAACGACACGGCCACTCTAGAAAACAGGTTAGTTTTGTTTTTAATAGCAATGATTGATTTTTTTTAATGTTTTTATTTCTTTTTTGAGAGAGAGAGAACCTGCGAGCAAGTGGGGGAGGGGCAGAGAGAGATGGGGACAGAGGATCTGAAGCAGGCTCTGTTGACAGCAGAGAGCTGGATGCAGGGCTTGAACTCATGAGCTGTGAGATCATGACCTGAGCCGAAGTTGGATGCTTAACTGACTGAGCCACCCAGGTAGTTTGTTTTTTTAATAAAGTTAAAACTACATTTACAACACAACCCAGCAAATCTACTCTTAGTTGTCTACTCAGGAAAAATGAAAGCTTGTCTAAGAAAAACTTATACATAAATATTCATAGCAGTATTTATAATGGTCCCAAACTAGAAATAACCTGAAAGTTCATCATCTGGTAAATGGATAAATAGAGTGCTTCCACATGATGCAATGTTTTCAGCAATAAAAGAGAAGACACTACTGATAACACACAGCAACATGGATGAATCTTAGGGGCATCATGCCAAAAGTAGCTAGTCACGAGACTCAGTACTGTATGATTCCATTTGTGTGGTCTTATAGAAAGGGCAAAACTAGAGATTAGTGGTTACCTGGGGCTCAAGAGTAAGGGATTAACTGCAGAGGAGCCCGAGAAAACTTTTTGGGGAGATAGAAATGTTCTAGATCTTAAATGCTGTGAGGAGTTATCCAGCTGTATACCTTTGCAAATGTATACATTCAAAATCATTGAACTGTACACTTAAAGTGAATTTTATTGTATGCAACTGAACCTAAATAAAATTCTTTTTTAAACAAGAAATGGGCAGAAAGACACTGGTATCTAAGACTGAAGTCAGGCAACATTAGAAGGAATTCTGTTTTTCTGCTGTGTGGTTGGTGTTTATCCACTTATTATGGATCTTTACCAAAAATTCCCCATTCCATCTTCCAGTTGGTGGGAGTTCATAAACAAATGTATAATGAGTGGCATTTCTCATGGAGCAAGATTGAGTTTGACAACAAAGAATGGAGATTAATACTGGTCCATATCCACTCTAAGAAAAAGTAGCCCAGAAATCAGGGAACTTGGCCATCAATGACGACCTTTTTTTTTTTTTTTTTTTTAAGATTTATTTATTTTTGAAACAGAGCGACAGATTTCCTAAGCATGCTCTGTGCTGACAGCAGCAAGCCCAATGTGGGGCTTGAACTCACAAACTGTGAGATCATGACCTGAGCCAAAGTCAGATGTTCAACCATCTGAGCCACCCAGGTACCCCTGCAACCATTTTATGCCAGTTACAGCCGTTTGGGTTCTTGAATGCTTGTTTCACACACGTTTGTGCATAAGCACCTTACTAGCTAGGGTGTTGGGAGATGGGGGGAAGGATTTGATGTATTTGATACTGCACCAGAAAAACAAATGTTTACGTGGCTCAATTTGGTTGTTTTACAGGTTCAGCTTGTTGGCTTAGATGAAGAGAGTTCAGAGTTTATTTGTCGAAACACTTTCGACCATCCTTACCCCACCACAAAGCTCATGTGGATCCCAGACACAAAAGGTGTCTATCCAGACCTACTGGCAACAAGTGGCGACTATCTCCGTGTGTGGAGGGTAAGCAGGTGCTCAGTTAGCAGCCCGACCAATGGGCTTTCTCCATGTCAGCTGTTACTAAGCCCCATGGAGTCACAGAGAACAGACCGGGGTTGGAGGCAGCGAGTGTCATTGTAGCCCGGCAGAAACCAAAGGTAGTGGATCTGGAATGACCTTGTTTGGCTCAGCAGATTTCTTAATAAATCTAGCCAAGATTCTTTGAAGTCCTGCTGCAGTCAGGCTCCAGTCAGCCCTGGAAACTTGAGGCTCAGTTAACCTGAGGAAATGAAGGTAAACTTCTGGGGGTGGGGTGGGATGGGCGGGGCTATCTGAGCCTTCTTATTCTGTCTATAGCCAAGATATTTTTGAGTAAATTAGAAACAAAGGTGGGCCATTGATGCTAGTAAAGTATATGGTTGGATTGTGGAGCCTCACCTCTCTCAGCCAAGCTGGTCATCAGCGGCATCTCTTCTAGCCTGGAGGTATAGTGCCAGCCAGGCAGGGTACAGAGATTCTGGGTTGGACAAGGTGAGAAGACCTGTCCTCTAGGAAAATCGGGGGGTGAAAATTTGGAGAACAAAGCTGGGCAGAGGAAAAAGCTTGGAAAGAATTAGTGTTCAGGGAGTTCCTCTGGAGTTTATTACTCTGTATGTTCTTCCCCTGTCTTCTGTTTAGTAAGGTATTGTCTAAACAGAGCTTTTAAAGGTTTTCTGTGAAGATAAGACTAGCTGATTTTTAAAAATTATTGTTCCTTCAGGTTGGTGAAACAGAAACCCGGCTGGAATGTTTGCTAAACAATAACAAGAACTCCGATTTCTGTGCTCCTCTGACCTCCTTTGACTGGAATGAGGTGGATCCTTATCTGTTAGGTAAGGGAACAAGGGAGTGCATATTCCAGTTTGAAGAAGCAAAGATACATTTCCTCAGATATAACACTAAGCCTGAGGTACATGCATGTATCCTAGATGGGGCCAAGACGGAAAGAGGCAGAATATGGAACGGGTCATGAATTCTTCATGTGGAGCGAGCTTCCCATGTGTGTATATCTAGTCAGCAGAGTCTAAGGTCCTGGGATAAGGATTAAATACTTGATTCTTGTTGGCTCTGCTGGCACCCTTCTCATGCTAGCAAGTATCCATGGCATGTCCTCTCCTGGGCTGAACGGAGGAGTAGGTGCAAAAGGAGGGAGGCCTCACTCTTGTCAGCCGTTGACTTGCACTGGCTGTTTCTAGGTACCTCCAGCATTGATACGACTTGTACCATCTGGGGGCTGGAGACAGGGCAGGTGTTGGGCCGAGTGAATCTTGTGTCTGGTCATGTGAAGACCCAGCTGATCGCGCATGACAAGGAGGTAATGATCCCATTCCTCTTCTGCTTTCCTCACCCGCTCTCTTGTGAGCTGCCTTCAGTTCAAGGTCAGACCGTTCTCTTACTATTCTACATAGTATGGCATAATAGAATGCCAATGTCTTCCTGTTGAAATTAAAAACAGTAATGTTTCAAAAATAGCAGTGAGCGACCCTTGTAAACTAATGTTTGTGTGGGGTTTTTTTGACTGATATAAACAACTTAATCTGCCATGTGTAGTTTTCTGTGCCAGAAATTGCTGTTCTGTAATGATGAACTCTCTTAGAGACAAACTTGGACCTGATGTGATTCAGAAATAACACTTATTTTGAAATATATTAATTTTGGGAAGGAAGTGGGGGGAAACCAGGTAGAGGGAAAATTTCTTGGCAGACAAACCTAAATCATTTTTTCTCTCAAGTTGGCTTATGAAATTCTAATGTGTTCCTTAATAATTTTAATACGGTTTGGAATGGAATATGGCTTATTTTCATGGTGATGTTTCTCCTAATATTTATTGGGAAAGCTGGGGGGAGCTTTTGTGATTGTGTTTGGATCAAAGCATTTTTCTGAGGAGTGCTTTTGGAAATGGGTCATAAATCTTTTCCTCTCAGAGCTGCTGCATGCTGCTTGTACTCTGATTTCCTGTGGGTAGTGTTGCCTTTTCTTTTCTCCCTTACCCTGCACAGCAAGGAGTATTAGTACAGATTTAAAAAAAAAAAAAAAAAAAAAAGCCTTGACCTCAGGTCAGACACTTGAGGTTGTCCTCAGAATGGGCAGATGGTGACCAGGTTATCACTCTTAGCAAGGGCTTGGTCTTTGGCTTTCTGCACCCCTAAGGGTAAGATCTGTTACAAGACTGCCGGACTTGGTTGCTGCTAAGCCAAAGGGCAAAGGAACAATTTGTCCTACAGAGAGGACCAGTAAGGAACTTCTGGAAGCCCTCTTGGCATCAAGTGGAAGAGTTTGCTGTATTTTAGTTACGTGACGACTTAGCCTGCTCTTCTCTGTCAGGATCCAACCCAGACAACTAGAACTACTCTACATATTTAAACTCGGGCTTTAACCTAGGGCATTGCCCGTAGAGACCCTGGTGAAGCTGGAAAGCCACACTGGCAGCAGTGAGGTAACGGGGAGAATGGGAGCAGTGGGGAGCTGCTACTGTCTGTCGACTAGAGGGGCTGGGAACCAGGGGCTGTGTCTCCCTGGCAGAAGCTAAAACCATGGAGAGGATCCAGCCACTGCCAGAGACATTTGAGGAACAGAGAGAGGGAATGAGAACACCTTAGCTTCTCCCTACCAGGAGCAAGGACCAGGAATGGGTCTTAACAGCAAACCGACCCTGGGACAGCACCCTGGCTCTCAGAGAAGCAGTGACACCTCCTAGGCCTTTGCTTTTCTCACTCTACCTCTCTCTGTCAAAGTGGAGACTTGTGAGGAGGTTCTAGTTGCTGCCTGCCGCAGAGTGTGGAGGAGGGTAGCGGGGACTTTCACCTTCCCTTGTTTTATGATGAAATTCCCGGTGGAACACGGCTGAAAGAGCAGTCACTCAGAGCTGGGAGAGCTTTACACATTCGGCCACATTGCCTGCAGCGATGCAGCTGTGGTGTCCCTGTCCCCAGGAGTTACCTGGAGCCAGCCCGTGGGGTACGCATCCTGTAAACAGCCCTTGCCCTAATGTAGCTGGACAGTGCTAGACGGAGCCTAGACCTGCCAGGCCTCATTGTGATGACCGGCCCGGTTTGCATTTGAACCACTCCTAATTCCTACTGTAGAAAGAGAAGCTCAATTTCTTCGTCGTCAGCCAGAGAAAAAGGAGTTTATGAAGTTGAATAGAAATAGATGCTCCTTTGGCACTGTTCCTTAGGCAGAACCTCAAGAAGGCTGGAGTGACAGTAGTGGAGATGCCACTTATGTCTCCCAGAAGTCAGCTGTTACTATCCTTGACCCCAGAAGGTCCTTGGCATTTGTTTTTCAGTTTTTTCCTCTCTCTGCTCTGGCTCTGGCTTTGTCTGTCTCTTCTCATCCCTTTCTTTCTCTGAAGCTCTCTGTTGCTCTCTGCCTCCGATACTTCATAGATATTAGAGGTGTGCAATGTTTGCAGCAAGTAATAAATGCAGAAAATAATTATTCAAAACCTAAATTGATTCACTTCTCAACACAGACCAACTAGGAGAAGAAGCCGAGCATGTCCTAGGATAAGTGAGTGACACTAAACCTCTTTGTGAATATAGGAACATCTGAGTCTCCCATGATTCAAAACTGCTATTACTTATTTCTTGAAAATGAGTCTCAGGTCCAGGTTTCACAGCAGAACCAGCCTGGCTGCTATTAAGTGGCCACAGGAGGGCTGCTTCCACCTCTCAAATTGATGGCCTTAATGTGGTGGTCATGGATCTGTCTCTGATCACGCACAGACAAAAGCCACCAAAGCCCAGGAAATAAATGTTTCAATTTTAGAGTGTGGCAGAAGACAGCTACTGGCTTGCAGCATACAGAATACTTGCTCAGACTTGTGCCCTGCTGCTCAGCAGGGTATGTGGTCTTTGCTTTATCACCAGGGTGGGAGGAAAAAGACTTGGAAGGGCAGGAATGCAGGAAGAAGCCAGCCAATTTGTGTAGCAGAATGATCTTCATTCTTTGGAACGTCACTGATGTTAGAGCTCTCAGTTAGAGCTGCCAGTATTCACAGATATTGTTTGGCTTTACTTACCTCCTCCTGTGTCTTGAGGTGGGGGGGTTAGGTGAGCTAGGGATAGCCGAGTTCCCTGCTACCGGAAAAGAAGGTGATGGATCTGAATCTGACTGAAACTTCTTATTCACCAACAGGTCTATGATATTGCATTTAGTCGGGCTGGGGGTGGCAGGGACATGTTTGCCTCTGTGGGCGCTGATGGCTCCGTGAGGATGTTTGACCTCCGCCATCTAGAACACAGCACCATCATTTATGAAGACCCACAGCATCACCCACTACTTCGGCTCTGCTGGAACAAGCAGGACCCGAATTACCTGGCCACCATGGCCATGGATGGAATGGAGGTGAGTGCCCTGCTTCAGGCTGACATAGGCCTGGCCACCTAACGGTGGGACTGCTTAGTATATCTAGAAGAGTGGCTCTCAGCTCGTGGCAGTTTTCTCTCCAGTGGATTTTTGGAAATGTCTGGAGACATTGTGGGTTGTCCCAACTTGGGGGCAGGGGACGGTGCTACCAGTATCTAGTAGGCAGATGCCAGGGCTACTGCTAAACATCCTGCAATGCACACAAGAGCCCCAGTAACGAATTATCTTACCCCAAATGTCAAGAGTGGTAAGATTGAGAAAGCCTGATCTAGAACAAGGACCGCACGTTAAGAACTTTTACTGTTTGGAGCACTGGAGTTGGAGCCAAGAAAAGCAGTGTCTAAAAAGTAAACCAAATCATATGTGCTTATGGTGCTGAGTAGAGAAACAGGCGGTTATCTGCTTCTCGAGTCTGGGCAGATTCTTCCAGCTTTAGCAAACACACATGGCAATGGCAACTCTCCGTGGCCTGTTGCTTGATAAAAGCAGTGAAGTGTGGGTGGAGATGATACAGTGATGAACTTTTGGTGAAGCCAGTACCTCAGACTTCTTACATTTCACTTTCTGCTTTGGGGGTTGTGGGAAGAGGGCTCTCATTCTGTCAGCTGAACATGCACAGAATTCTTAGCACATGTATCTAATAGGACTTGGTGGATTATCCAAATTCATGTTACCTCTCCTGCTTCTCACCTTTAGTTCAAAGGCCTTATGTTTTTTGAGATACAGACTATAAACTACCTGGGTCTTTTTCTTCCTTTCTCAATCCTATCGCTGCTTTTGGGACCAAGACCCTCTTGTCTCTAATGGTCTTTAATCCACAAATGGACAAGTTATGCTTTCGAATTTTTTTTTTCTTGTGTAGTGTCTTATTTTCCTGTTACACCCTGAAGTTCCGGGGCCTTTTACTTGTTATTTCTGCAGGTAGTGATTCTGGATGTCCGAGTTCCCTGCACACCTGTTGCCAGGTTAAACAACCACCGAGCATGTGTCAATGGCATTGCTTGGGCCCCGCATTCATCCTGTCACATCTGCACTGCAGGTAATCATGGTGGCAGGGGGTGGGGAGGAGCAATGGGGAGGGAGAGGTCAGGAGATCTTCTTCTTGTCTCCGTAGAAGTGTAATCCTTAACTATTTTCTAAGGATGGTTTGAGAACTTTAACAAAGGAACTCAATTTGGAGCTTCCCTCCACTTGTGAAATGGAAGCATTCCAGATTTCCAGATGACCTTGTATCTCCGTGATAGTGGAGCTTCTTCTGTATACCGTTCACGTCGTGTATCAGTTGTAGGCTGTGCCTCACACTGATACTCCCTGGGGACACAGAACGAACTTGCAGTGGGCTCTGGGTGTGTTGAAGGCACTGCATGGCCTGATCAGTAGTGTGTGACTTGTAGTCCCCATCTCACCATTTGACAGACCAAAAACTGTACCCCTTAAAAATATGCTGGTAGTCAGTGTGCTTTTATTCTGGAAATAATATGAGTCTGTTATTAAAAATTAAAACAATACCGAGGTATATAAAATAGGAAGGTGAAAGTTATCTTTTCTCCTTCCTGCCCTATTTCCGCCTCAGTCCCATTCTCTGTAGAGGTGACCTCTAACAACAGCGTGTCTCTTTGAGACCTTTTTATGTGGGTGCATGCATACACACATCCCCTAGTATGAATGTCTGTCCCTTTATTTTATAAAGACAGGATTCCGCTCGCCCCGTCGTGTTCTGCTCCTTATCTTTTTCATTTTCAGTGCCTCGGGTTTCCTTCTAACATACTTTTCCCTCTCCTCGCTAATCAGTAGCATCCTCATTTTCTTGTTCATTATGGAGCCAAAGGAGCAATGTCGTTTGGTGGTTTTCTGCTATTTTAGTATTAATTTGGAAGGCATGAAACTTTTCCTATCTTTGGCCCTCTGCTCATGCCTGTATGCCATTGAGGAGCAGTTGGGGGCCTATGGCCTGTGCACCTCGGGTTGCGGTCTGACTCCTTCATCGTTGCCTTCGTTTTCCCCCAGGGGTGTGGATAGGGAAGGGTGAGACAAGGAGAAAAGAAAGATGTTGTCCATTGTTTGTGGAGAACAGTACCAGTGCCCCCCAGTAGAAACCCATCTTCTGCTCCTGGCAGCTGCCTTTGTCTGGCTCGCTGCTATGTATGTTGCACCTGTTTTGAGTCCCTTCAGGTGAAGGAGCTGTGGCTGAAGAATGTGCTTGGTTGAGAGCAGCACCGAGGAAAAGGAACTTAGTCCTTTAGAGGTCCTGAATGTTGCAAATAAACCCCCAGGGTTCCTGACAGAGGTTGTCCCTGGGAAGGGCCCAGGTTGTACGGCCTTGGTAGAAGGCTAGTGTTGCCCACATGAGCCTGGCCTGTTAGGGCTTAATTTATTCAGATCTACTGTGTATCAGAGACAGGTTTTCACATCAGGATGGGCTGATGGGATCGGGGACACCATGGTATTGAAGGTCATTGCCTCTTTATTTTTCGTCTCTGAAATTAAGAACTTATTATTTTGATTATAAAAGTAAATAACCACATTACAGATCACTTATCAAATAGAAAAAAGTAAACCTAATTCATTACTTTGCCATCCTCATAATACCGCTGTTTTCATTTTTATATATTTTCTTCCAGTCATTTTTCATGTGCTTATTTACTTTTGTTAAGGTTATTACCTTCTTTCTGGTATTTCCCAGGGCACTTTTCTAGGGAAAATTGTTTTTAATAACATGTGTCCACTCAGCACTTGATCTCATCTGATAACAACACCTCATCGAACTATAAAAGTCCATAAAATGGGGTAAAATCCCATTAAGTTGAATCATTAGAGAGGTATCTTTAATCGCTGAAATACTTTAAGTGGCTGAAAATGACGTGTTTGGGGATCATTTTTTATCCCATCATCCTTTCTTGATGTTGCCCCAGGTGAGAGGTGCCCATTTAAGTCCCATTCTACCATCTCAGCTCTGCTGCAGCGAATGGGGCCCCGGGACACATCAGAGGCCTTGCTCCGAGTCCTGGCTTTGCCATTCCCTGGCTGCATAGCTCTGTGGTTTGGGGCGAGTTCCTTAACATTTTTGAATCTCAGTTTCTTCATCTATAAAAAGGGGGCTTGAAATAAAACCTCCCTTGCTGGGGTCTTGGTGAGCAAATGCTTTGTGAACTGTGATACCTCCACCTACCCCAGATGCTGGGATCATTATCCTCCTGACTTGTGACCTTGCTTGCTGGCTTTCTCCGTCACTAGCGGATGATCACCAGGCTCTCATCTGGGACATCCAGCAAATGCCCCGGGCCATCGAGGACCCTATCCTGGCCTACACAGCCGAAGGAGAGATCAACAACGTGCAGTGGGCATCGACTCAGCCTGACTGGATTGCCATCTGCTACAACAACTGCCTGGAGATACTCAGAGTGTAGCGCTGGCGGCGCCTTGCCCACGTGGCAGGGGCTTGTGTGTTTCCTGCCTCTGCCCCGTCCCCAAAGTAAGAAGCAACGTGTTTCTGGTGGCCAGTATGTCTTTCATTGCTTTGCACCACTGTTACCAGAAGCTGCTCTAGGAGTTCCTGGCCAGTCATCCCATCGCCGTCTGTGCCAGACCCAGTGCTGTCGGCGCCTCCTCAGCCCAGGGCTGAGTTTTAAGATGTTCTCTCCTTTCCTCTTCTCCTTTGGTTCCTCCATTAAACTTTTCTATATATTTGTTTGTCAGCTGTTGTGTTAATGAGCATTACAGGCACTGGCTGTGTTTGTATTCATCTGTCCCAGATGTCTCCTCTCTGTCTGCTGCCTAAGGCAGCAATCCGTGTCCATGTCATGTTAGCACTTAAGTGGGAACAATACCAATTTGGAGTTTTTTCCTCTTATTATCAATGTCTTTAACAAATTTCAACTTTGTATATTTTTTACCTATCAGGCTAATTTTTTTATGAAAAGAATTTTACTCTTCCTGGTTTCTGCCTTTGTTTCCTAGTCCACCCTCTTAGCACTTCCTCTCTCCCCTCAGTGCCTGGATCTGGCACTGGGCCCTTGACCCCATGAGCAGTTTGCCTTCTTGAATCACTGAGTGCAGCATACCTGACCAGGAGTCCCAAACCGCCCCGGTGCTCTGAAGTCGGCCAGCTCTCTCACCTTTTCTCAGCCTGCCTCTTCGCAAGGGCATTCTGGGCTCCAAAACAGACATGGGAAGCCTTCTGTTACTTCCTCAAGTACCTCTGTCCAACCCCGGTGGGCCCTACTGGGAACGTGTTAGAGCTGAGAGAGACGGCATGCCTGACTTGAAGGGAATGGTTTCAGGAAAGCTGAGCTTAGAGTACATTTCCAGCACACAGTTTCCTAGTCTGTTCTTCTCTCCAGATGTGAGTCTCAGACCATTTTCTTTCATGGCTTGAACGAGAGACAAGCACAATCTGTAAGCTGATCTTTATGATCTCTGTTGGGTTAGTTTGCTGTGACTGGTGGCTGGCCACTCTTGGAGCGCCGTGGGGTGAGAGAGCCCTGCTTGAGAGGCACATCATCAGTGCATCTGATCCTGAACAAGGTCTCCTGTCCAGTGTGGGAGACCGTCAGCCCCTGGAAGGAGTGGACTAATGGGCTGTGATAATCCCTGGCCGTCAAGTGAATAGATAGCTGCAGGCCAGCCAGTTTGTGCACACCTGTTACCTTCCCACCCCATTCAGGTTCTGAGCAGTATTGGACTTGCAGGCCGCAGCGTCTGTTTCCGTTATGTGGGTGAGTTCCATGGAGGGGGCTTGTGTGTGATTCCAGTGGAAGATGAGTCTTTGGGCAGGTGGAGTTTGGGACATGCTCAGAGCCCGAGGGGACTTAGGTCTGTCGTGTTCTGCCACAGGTTTTTGAGCCCCTCTAAGTTGCGCATGTGTTCAGTAGGAGAGTCGCAGACCTCAAGGCTGGTGGTTTTGTTTGCTTGGGCTCTCACGTGCGCTTGAGAAACAAAACAGTTTTGTTCTCCTGGGCCCTTAAACTCTTTTGGTCGAGTCCTTCTTTTCCAGAGCAGATGTATTTGTATCCCTAAAGTCACGGCTCTTCGCTTTACTACACGGGGGCTCGTTCAAAAAAGGGGGCTCTTTTCTTAGTGTATTTCCCCTCCTTTTTCACTTTATTATTCTGGATTTGGGCTCGTTAGCTTGCCATCCATTTGAGGTTGACTTTTCTGCAGTTGCTACCAGATTTGCTCTGTGTCATTTGGCAGCGTGAAGCGAGCAGTTCTTGGTCAGAACCCTCCTCTGTTTGCAATTGTATTTGCTGGTTCCAGGGTCCTTCTTAAGGGTAGCAAGTCTGAGTTGATGGTTGCTTGCTTTAGGAGGCCATCATGTCCTTACCATGGAAAAGGGCCTGAAGTGGAGGTCAGAGGTGATAGGAGGGGCTGGGCCTGCTGGGGCACTGAGTTCTAAGTTAAGATTCCTGATCTGCACTTAAACGTGGTCTGAATGGTGAGAGGATTTGTCGACCGGAACTCAAAAACAAGGGAAAGATATTAGCCAGTAGTAATTAGAATATGTTTGCATAATTTTGTTATTTACTCTGGAAACCAACAAGTTTTGGTGGTGGTTTTCCCTTGCCCTGTGGACTCCCTGCCCTCTCACCCCTCCCTAGGCCCTGCAATGCAGTCCTCCTCCTGACATCCCACCTGGGGCCCAGGTGAGACTCCCCAGTCTCCCTGAGCAAACACACACACACAGTCACAGTTGCTGAGATGCTGGTATTTTGATCAGCTCTCTTGCCCTCCGTTTTTACCAGAGGCCAGATGGCCCCATGGCTGAGGGGGGGATTTCTGTAGTCTCAAGATTTAGAAAGCCTCTTAGTCAGGCATGCTCCAGGAAATGGAGATCTGTTGTAGTCTCAAAAGCGAGTGTCTATTTAATTGGTTTAGATTTTCAAATTGACACCGGGAGGGAATGGGTGGGAGGCTCTGCATCTGTTGTCCTCTGGTGTGAGAGGAGCAGCGGCCAGGACTTCCCTGGGAAGGCCAGGCAGCAGCGGCGTGTCTGGGCTCTGCTCTCCTGGTGGTGGCCCTTTGATGTGCTCCTGCACCCTGGGCCGAGGCTGCTTCTGTTTTCCTTGTCTGAGGGGAGGGAGAGGTGCTGAATAAATTCGGCCTAAGGTACCACATCAGAGAGTTGGTGAATGGGTACAAGTCCTTCAAGGACTTGAGTGTTTACACCCAGAAGAGTTGGAACGCTCTCCTTCCAGGGAGGAATGAGACAGCAAGTTGAGGACTTGAAGAGGGGAGATACTTGATAACTGGGTGAGAATTTCTTAACAGAATGAGGATCAGCTCTCAAAGAACTGGTTAAGATTTGGAAAGAAACAGAAAAAATTGAGACTCCTACGAGGTTTTGATGATAGTTTTGGCTGAAATTGTCAGAGGAGATTTAGGATTTGGGAGAAAGTCAATGGTAAGTGTTTCTTTAGATCTAGGGAGAAAATATTAAAGGGCAGGAAAGGTCTGAGGTGGCCATGGAATGAGACTGTGCCCTCGGCTTGTGTCAGCCTTTCTGGGCCATTCATCGGGTATGACCTGGGTAACTGGGGACAGGAGCCTCTTCCTGCAGTAGTGCAGCCATAGGTGATGTTTGGTGGCAGAAATCTGTAGGTGTTGGGAGTCCCGTGACCATTCCAAACCATGGCTTTTCTTGATTGTAGATTTGTACAGAGCAGAGGAAGCAGAGGTTATAACCAGTCATGCCTACTTTTCTCCCCCTCCTTTTTCTTTTCTCTTCCTCTGGCCTTGCCACCATGGAACTTTCTCCCTGCTGCAGCCTGGGCCTCGAATTCTGAGGCTGTAAGAACAGTGGGAGCTGCAGGGTTTACCACACATGGGAGGGGCAGCTCCGTGTGGTCCTGCCACCTTCCCCAGTTTGAGAATATGGCAGCTCCTTTGCCTCCTGGCTTGGAGTAAGGGAGACCATCTACTTGAATGGTCTTCCATTCAAGACACTTCCCTTTACTCTGCACTCCAGGATGAGGAAGGAGGGTCATGCCTGGCACTTAGGTTGTGATTTCCCAGGGAGGAGAGCTAAGCTGAGTAGTCACTGTGAACCCTGGACAAGGCTCTCTGTACTGGCTGGGCCAGCTGTCCAGAGTGTCTCATGTTGCAGAGCCTTGCCCACCTCTCCCACCTGCACCCTTTTCTCCCACCGTTGTCATTGCCACTGGCACTCAAAGTCAAAGGTGTGGCTACACAGTATGGGCCCGGTCCTCTCAGGCTACTTTGTGGATATTATTTTTTTTAAGTATGGAAACATGCAGGTGCCTTCCCAGAGAGGCTTAGACTGGTATATCAAACCAGAAACAGCTAAGCTAGTGAAAGTATGAACTCAAGAAGAAAGATGTTGGCAGTCTGTGTAACAGCTGGAAAACTCACAAGGACCCACCTTGAGGACAACCCAGTGAATATGGACTTGTGGTGTCTGCTGTTTAAGAGAAATGTTCTCACCTGGGGTTGGCTGTGGTAATACAGTGTGTGACAAAACTTGGTGACCTAAAGCTTTGACTTGCTTGAGTTGAGAATGAATCACTTGCTTGGGTTTCTGTGTATATTATGACCCTGTCAGTGACTCCCCCGACCCCCGCCCCGCCCCGAGTGTGAACTTGTAGCATGATTGTACAAACCTCTATGTAGAAAATGGAGATTTCTTATTCTCTGAAATGTTAAGCTCTAGCCAATCAGTTTCTGCCCCCTTTAGCCTAGTATGTCTGAACTTAATTTCTTGTTATATATTTAAGCTTTTCCTCTATACTGTAGGTTTTGTGACATCCCATGGTCAGGTGGAGAGGAAGCTGCCCCCTTGCAGAACTGTACTATCACCATTTTTCTTTTTAAAATATTATTATCACAGGATTGATTGTACACAGGGCTTGTAATAAAATGTTAACACTGTGCTGTGAAACCACAATGGTAAATCTCCATTGAAGGCTACTTCAAAGACACCTGAAAGTGGAGTGTTACATCTATGACTTTATTTCTTGCTTCCTGAGTATATTAAACCTAATTTTCACCCTTTCATTCTGTTTCAGCCTCCTGTATAAGAAGTACCGTATTTTCTGCCCATCATACTTTGTAATAAAACTTGAACATGTATAGACTGAATTTCTTCTTGTAATGAATTCAGTTCTTCCCATTCTGCCACTGTGGGCACATTCCAGAGACTCTGGCTGGGGGATTAGAGTCTGCCCCAGCCCATCACACTATCTGACAGCCTGACTCATCACCTTTAACCAAACACAGAGCATCTACCCTATGCCAGGGGCCATGGCCCTCAAATTACTTGCAGTCTCCCAGAGGAGACATCCACATAAACAGTTACTGGCAGTGTTATGCCATAATGGGTATGTTTAGGCTTACAGGCTGCCTCCTGAGGAGGAGGTGATCACCCAGAGGAGGTGATCACCTGGGTGATCTGAGTAGGAGCCAGAGGAGGTCAGGGAAAACTTCACAAGATGAAGGATGTTTGAACTGGGTTTTGAAGGCTGAGTAGGAGTTCTCCGGGAATAGGGAAAGACATTTAAGGCAGAGAGAATATCCACATACAACTCTAGAGGCAAGAAATAATATGGCCATATTCAGAGAAATAGAAGTTGATTCGGGGTTTTGTATGGGGAATGGCAGGAAATGAGGCTAGAGAGGTAAGCAGGAGCCCGATGAAGCAGAATCTTTTGTGCTTTGCAGAAAGTTCAGGCCTTAACTCCTATATGAGACTTTGGAAAATTTACATAGAGGGAAGTCATGCTCTGAATTGCACTTTAGGAGGCCATGAAAAAAATGCCTGAGTAGGAGGTGAAATGGAGTCAGTTCACTTATTATAATAATCAAGATGAGAAAAAGTAAAAGCCTGAACTAAAGCAGGAACAGCAGGAAGGAGAGGACAGGGCATAACTGAAGAGACTTAAGAGATGGGGTAATAAGATTCAGTGAACTATTGGCTGTGAAAGATGACAAATGATAACTCCCAGACCCTCAGGGTTTGGACACCAGGTTCTGATGGCTAACTAGGGTTTCCGCGACCAGGCCAGTTTGCTCATGTATTTTATGGGAAATATGAGATTCCTGCTCTTTGTTTTTTAAGGGGAGAACTGGGAGAGTCAATACTGGCATTATTCATCTTGATAGCCTGGGCTAAGCTGCAGGAACAAACCCCCAAGCCTCAGACTGAACACAACAAAATTTTACTTTTTGCTTACATGAAGTTCTTTGGAGGTTGGTCAGCTAGATCATCCAGAACATGTGGGAGGGAGAGATACGTTTTTCAAGATAGGGTCTGGAAGTGGCTTACTCACTTCTGCCCATATCTGCCAGATTTAGTCACATGATTCCAAGGAAGGTCAAGAAGGATCATCTTCCTGTGTGCCTCAGAAGAGGAAATAAAAGTGGCAGATAAATAGTTATGTCTCTGTCATACCATGACTTCAATGATCCTGAAAACCAGGCTCTAGAATGGTTCAGTCATCTGTGAATTTATCTTGAGAACAGTTAAGTATTAGCTCAGACTGAGAAAGTAAAACTCCGCCCTGCTGTTCATCACAGATAGAGACACAGATAAAAGCAGCTGCAAAGTTAACAAGAAACAATATTTCTCCCAAGCATATCTGTGTCATAACAGTGACTACTTTCTTTTCTTTTTTTAATTCACTGAAAAACTTTGTTCTCTAAAATCATAGACTGTCAGAAAGTTTGCTGTTTGAAATGATATCTGTGAGAATGAAGACCTACAGTCTTGGTTGGAGAATCCAAATCACTGGCAGAGAAGCAGCCTTGATTTCCAGGCAGGTATAGAACCTCAGAGCAGGGGTTTTTGAATATAGCATTCCCCACTTAGCTTTGTAGTTTCCACAGAAACTAAACTCTGTCTGCTTTGCAGTCCAGAACTGATGTTCACCCACTTTTCATACAGCTCTGTGTTCCTTTGAGCCTATCAAACTCTATTTCATTGAAATTTCGCCTAACCTCCACCTTTGTCCATACTATATGTATACTAGTACATATACTATATTATAATTATCTTTTCCTCTGTTTGGTGAGACACCCCACCATCCCTATAGTGCGCAGTTTTACTTGTTGCAGTGAGTCTATAGTCTGACTTTGTTGAACTACAGATTTGCCTTGGTAGACTTAGGCTGATAGGACAAGGGCAACCTCAAACTTCACTTTGGCCTTTATGCTTATTTGCAATTATAAATTCTCTTAATTTGCGTTTTGCTATTCAAAGTAACATTTATATTAAACTATATTTTTAAATTACAAAAAGTAATACTATGTATGAATAGTATTTTCATAAGCACATGAAAAGATGTTTGACATCATTCGTCATTAGGGAAATACAAATCAAAACCACAATGAGAAACCACTTCATGGGGCACCTGGGTGGCTCAGTGGGTTAAGCGTCCTACTTCAGCTCAGGTCATGATCTCAGAGCTCGTGAGTTCGAGCCCGCATCAGGCTCTGTGCTGACAGCTCAAAGCCTGGAGCCTGCTTTGGATGCTGTTGTCTCCCTCTCTCTCAGCCCGTGCCCCCCCCCCCCGGGGGGGGGGGGGGGGGGCAAAATGAATAAACAATAAAAAAAAAAAAAAAAAGAAACCACTTCATACCCACTAGGATGTCAACAGCTATAGTCAAAAAGAGATAAGTGTTGGCAAGGATGTACAGAAAAGTGGAAACCTCATATGTTGCTGTTGGGAATGTAAAATAATGCAACTGTTTTAGAAAACTGTGGCAGTTCCTCAAAAGGTTAAATGGAGTTACTATACAATCCACCAGTTCCACTCCTTGTTGTATACCCAAGAGAAACAAAAACATGTCTGTACAAAAACTTGAACATAAATGTTCATGACAATATTATTCATAATAGTCAAAAGGTGGAAACAACCCAAATGTCCATCAACTGATGAATGGGTAAATAAAATTGGTATATCCATACAATGGAATATTTTTTGGCAATTAAAAGGAATGAAATACTGACATATGCTACATGGATGAAGCCTAAAAACACTATATGCCAAGTGAAAGAAGGCAGTCACAGAGGACCACATATTGTATGATTCTGTTCACATGAGATGTTCAGAATAGGCAAACCCATAGAGGCAGAAGTAAATTGGTGGTTTCCTAGGACTGAGGGAATTGGGGGGAAATGGGCAATGACTAATGGGTAAAAGGTTTCTTTCTGGGGTGACTAAAATGTAAAATTGATTGTTATGATGGCAACCAAAATCTGTGAATACATACACTAAAAGCCATTATACACTTTAAATTGGTGACTTGTATGACATGTAAATCATGTCAATAAAGCTGTTTAAAACAAAACAAAAAACCCGAAGAACTGTGCCAGACACAAGGGTACCAACCTGCTCTCAAAGAATTTAATACTGTGGCAGAGCCATAAACATGTTTATATTAAAAAGTTATGTGCTAAGGTACAGACGTGTGTGAAGAGTTATGTGAGCACAAAGTAGGGCATCTGAACCCGACTGGAGAATCTGGAGATGTTTCCATTTGGTGGAAAATGATGCCTGAGCTGAATCTTGAAGGAAAACAAAAGTTAGCCAGGTGAAGTCAAGTGGAACAAAGACCAGCAAAGACAGGTTTGTGTTGAACAAAGGAACTGGGAGAAGTACTAGGAGTAATCTGATGTTTCTAATACGGCAAAGTACGAGGAGAGTGCCGAGCCCATCGCAAAGAAGCTTGGATAATAACAATAATAAATTCCTAAGTGAACTATTAGTTACACCTTAAAAAAAAAAAAAGGTCGCCCCGCTTCGCCCCAGCTCTGCACCGGTACGACAAACAAGCGAGTACCGCGAGACGGAACGGATTTTGCGGGCGATGGGGGCACGTTTCCGGAACGGACCGGGGAAAGGAAGTGTGTTACTTTATGGAGGGCACCCACTCCCGGCTTCCGCGGGGATGGTGCAGGGTGCTTCGTGTCACTGCTTCCCCGGCCTGGCCTGAGCACTTGGGTCTCCGGTGAAGGGCGGAGGTAGCCGCAGGCTCGGGACCTGCTTGTTTCTCTGGCGGACACCACGGGCTGACCGTGGTCGCTGCTCTTTGGCTGCTCTTGCTGACCTTGGCCCAGGGTCGGAGCCGATGGCGTCTTGGGCCGCTGTCAGCCTAGGCAGAGTTCCTGCCCGGTGCTTGTGGGCTCAAGGCCCCGGTGTCCGGGCGGCTCTTCCGTCCACCCTCGCGGCCTCCCAGCCTGAGCCCACGGGCTGCAACCCCGCTCCGGGCAGGACGCTGCACCTCAGCGCGGCGGTCCCCGCAGGGCACAACAAGTGGTCCAAAGTCCGGCATATCAAGGGTCCCAAGGACGCCGAAAGGAGTCGCATCTTCTCCAAGCTCTGTTTGAGCATCCGCCTGGCGGTTAAAGGTAAGAACCTGACGGTCGTCCGCTGCTGTCCTCTCCGCGCCCAAAGCCTCGCTTGCCTCCCAGAGCTAAACCAGAGCCAACTCCGATCCTTGGTCCTTCATATTCTTTTCTTTTCCTAATACTCACCGTTGCCCACTTTTTAAACGTTCAAAACACCTCCCTACACTGTAGGTCTCCACTCACCTTTCCAGATGCTGAGCGTGTGCCTGCTTGTCACAGAGTTGCTCTTAGGATGATAATGGTGAAAGTGACTTCATTCTAGAGTGTAGCTGGATACTTCTTAGAAACACACCCTAAGGGTAAGGTCACTCGTGTGTCTTTTCAGTAGAGACAAATCAAACCCTCTAGTCCCCTCTGGTGGCACATAGTTGTGTGGCAGGGGCGTTGAGTAAAGCTGTTAGTTGCCCAGACTCAGTTTGCTTTGTTAGGGTTTCCTAAGACACATTTTCTTGGAAGGTAAGTTTGCAAGCATGGTTTTTTCAACTGTGTAGCCACTGTAGAAAGGCTTTTTTTGTTTGTTTTTGTATTTAGTGTCAGATACCTGTAGGAGTGGAGAACAAGTCCTGTAAAAATTATGGACTTCAGAGTCAAGAAGACTTGGTTTCTGTCACTTACTAACTGTATGACTTTGAGCAAATGGCTTAACCTTGATGAGTTTCAGTTTTCTTTCTTTATTTTTTTAAATGTTTATTTATTTTTGAGAGAGAGAGAGAGAGTGCAAGCAGAGGAGGGACAGAGAGAAGGAGACACCGAATGTGAAGCAGGCTCCAGGCTCTGAGCTGTCAGCACAGAGCCTGACGCAGGGCTCGAACTCATAAATGATGAGATCATGACCTGAGCTGGAGTCGGACACTTAACCAACTGAGCCACCCAGGTTCCCCGAGTTTCAGTTTTCTAATCTAAAACAGGGATAGTGCCTACCTTGAGGTCATTTCTGGTGCATAATAGGCACTCAGTAAATATAAGTTTACCCCTAGAACTCATGCCTGATATTTCTCTTTGCTTCCTTTTCTTCTAAAATCTTGATACTGAGTTAGATAACAGTATTGAATGTTTGTTATGTGCACTGGTAACACAAGACAATGAGATATAGCCCCTACTCTTAGAGACAGCGTGATTACATGCTCTGTCATGTGTATGTTTCAATAACTACAAAATAGTGGTGTCAGAGCAAGGGGTATTAATAAGTCCAGGAAATGTTGGTACCATTTTCATTTCTTACCCGATTCAAAGTGGTGTTCACTGAAACCTCGCAGGAAGATATCCGCCCTTAAAGAGTGAATTAGAGCCTTCTTTTCCAAAATACTTCTCTGTATTCAAACGCTGAATTAATGTTCTAAATGAACTGAGAGCTAAGTGGCGACCTGCTACTGTTCTGGCTGGAGGTGGGTAGAGTGGCAGAAATCCCTTCTTTCCCCCTGGCTGTAATGCAGTGTTTTCACTCACTCTTTTCTCTCTATCTCAGAAGGAGGCCCCAACCCTGAACTCAACAGCAGTCTGGCCAACATCTTAGAGGTGTGTCGCAGCAAGCACATGCCCAAGTCAACGATTGAGGCATCACTGAAAATGGGGGTGTGTCCTCACTTTGACATTTTCTTATTGATCACAGCCCCTCCGGGGCCCATGTCTGGAAGGCCACTAAACACTCTGAAATTATCAGAGAGAAGAGTAGCATTGTGGTCAATACCCTCAATACAGAGCCTTCTGGTGGCTCTGTGTCCTTGGACATTGGTTGTGGAAGCATAATCAGGAACAGGATGAATAGACAATGTACAGAAGCATATGGCCTAGGGACCTAGGACTGCTTAGCCAAGTATGTGAGGAGATGAGAGAGAAAGAAGGGACACAGTGTGGGGACTATTAGATTGAGAAGAGGTTTGTTTTTCAGATATTTATGCCCTAAAGGAGAAGAGCCAGTAGAAAGAGAGACAGGGGCAATAGTGATGGTGGGAGGGGCAAGGATGTAGAGCCCAGTTATGTGAATTGTCTTTGAGCCCAGGTGAGAGGACACCTCTTCCTCTGGGACAAATAGGAAGGATTTGAGGAACGATAATCATCTTAATAGCCAATAATTATTGAGTGCTTACTCTAGGCCAAACACTTTGATAAGAACTTTGTATGCGTTATCTCACTGAATCCGCAAAACAACCTTAAGTGGAAACCGGGAAACAGAAAGATTAGGTGACCAAGTCACAGAGAAAATGACAGACTTGAAACCAGACAGACTCTAGAGCCTGTTCTTTAGCCATTTATAAACACTGCCTTCATGTGGGCTGTGGAAGGAAGAAATTGTCATTTGGGAGTTCCTGGAAAGGCAGCAGGGCAGGGTGCTTGGAGAGAGTCGTGAAAGTTGAATGTGCAGGCAAGGGATAAATGGAGGTGGCATGGAAGGTCCAGATGAGATTGATTGGTCATTAGACTTCTGATGAATTGTTTGAATTTTATGGCCCTGCTATTTTCAGTGGTTCTTATGATAGGGCCCAGGTGTGCTATTTCCTGAAGCAGTACTCAGCACCCCAGGGGAGACTTCACCGATGGGTTTCATGTGGGGTGGGCATAGGAGGAGGAGTCTTGGTGGGAGTTGGGGTGTGTGTGTGTGTGTGTGTGTGTGTGTGTGTGTGTGTGTGTGTGTGTGT
>NW_024412437.1:1115089-1125908 GCF_014898765.1 Herpailurus yagouaroundi
TGTGTGTGTGTGTGTGTGTGTGTGTGTGTGTGTGTGTGTGTGTGTGTTAGATGTGAGATTTAGCTGGGACAGGGAGGAAATGAAACTGGGAGATGGCTGACTGATTGTTCAGGGACCAGAGAAACAGACTCCCTTCCCAGTAAGGGGTTATACTTTCAGTTACCTCAAAAGTTGGTCCCAAGGGCCACCTCTCAGAGGTGGGGGACAACAATAAAGATTTGAGAGTCTAAGCTCTACTCCAGAGAGCCCCTCCCATGGAGTTGTTATCTGTGTTCTGGGCTGGGATGCAGGAGGGAACTGGGAAACAGGAAAATGTGCTCATGTTGTTTATTGCAGAAAACCAAGGATGTTTATTTGCTGTATGAGGGCCGAGGCCCTGGTGGCTCTTCCCTGCTCATTGAGGCATTATCCAGCAGTGGCTCCAAGTGCCATTCAGACATCAGACATATCCTGAACAAGAACGGGTAGGTATATGTGTAGGGAAAGTGGAAGGCTATGAAGCCTTAAATTTCCAATTCTTTGCAAGGAAAATACTGTTGTTCTTGGCGGTGTTTCAAGTTTTAAGCACACTTCATCCTTAGAATCCAAGTGGGATCATTTCTTCTCCCTTGTTTCGTTCTGTACTAGGCAGGATCCAGAAGACTTGTTCGTTAGATGTAGAAGGGGCTCTTTGACCTATTTTCCTCATGTGTAGCCATATAATGTCCAGATCTTAAAATGTACTACCGAGACTGGAATCTTAAAAGATGAGCAAAGTTTTTGCATCCACTAAACTCCAATCAGGACAGAAAGTAGGGGACGGAGATATGTTTGGATTATTCCCTTGCCAGGTCGTAGCTGCATCTTCTCCTTCAGAAGTATGTATGTCTATACTCCGAAGGCTGGGTGGGAAATAAGAGTATTAGAATGCAGTGCTATGTGGAGGCTGAGTCTAAAGGCATTTGGTCTGGCGCATTTCCTTTCCTTTTAGGGGAATGATGGCTGATGGAGCTCGCCACTCCTTTGACAAAAAGGGGGTGATCGTGGTTGGAGTGGAGGACCGAGAGAAGAAAGCCGTGAACCTAGAGCGTGCCCTGGAGATGGCAATTGAAGCAGGAGCTGAAGATGTCAAGGAAACTGAAGACGAAGAGGAAAAGAACATTTTTAAAGTGAGTATGAAGACTTAGTGTTTGGTGGACTTCTGAGAGGGTCCTAATAGATGCGTTAAGGCACGCCTCTCTCGGTTTCTTCTTTTGTGCCCTGGGGTACAGGTGACATAAAGAGTTCACACATTGCACAAACATTTATTAAGTGAATACTGGAAAGGGCTTACTGAGGACTTTGAGAAGGATTCAGAACTCTGAAAACTATATCTCTGCTCGTAAAGAACTTAAATCTGGTGATTCATAATAGTAATTGCATTCAGGTTTTGCAGAGTTCTTTTTTTTTTTTTTCCAACGTTTATTTATTTTTGGGACAGAGAGAGACAGAGCATGAACGGGGGAGGGGCAGAGAGAGAGGGAGACACAGAATCGGAAACAGGCTCCAGGCTCCGAGCCATCAGCCCAGAGCCTGACGCGGGGCTCGAACTCACGGACCACGAGATCGTGACCTGGCTGAAGTCGGACGCTTAACCGACTGCGCCACCCAGGCGCCCCTATGGTTTTGCAGAGTTCTGACTGGCCTTACCCTGTTACCTCCTGACTCCTCACCAGACTTTCCTTTGTCCCTAGTTTATTTGTGATGCCTCTTCACTGCATCAAGTGAGGAAGAAGCTGGACTCGCTGGGCTTGTGTTCTGTGTCCTGTTCGCTAGAATTCATCCCCAACACAAAGGTTCGGCTCGCTGACCCCGACCTGGAGCAGGCTGCCCTTCTCATCCAGGCTCTTGGCAACCACGAGGATGTGATCCAGGTCTATGACAACATTGAGTAACCAGGCTGTATGTGCCCATGAGGTCCTTCCTAGGCAACTGGCAGCCCTTTCTGGAGCACAGGCTTTTGCAGCGTACTCTGAGACTGAAGCAGATTGGAGACCTAGCAGCTTAGGAGACACAAAACCAAGACCTGCAGCCCTTTGAGGCCAAGGGAATCACTACATCTCTGTGGGGCCTCTTTGTCAGTTCTGCTGATGTCTCATAGCCCTCCTGGATGCAGGGTGGAAACAGCCAGCTAATCAGACTCTGATCTCAGGGAAGGATAGGTGCCCTGAGGACCCATGTACTATAAACTACTTTTTTTTTTTTTTTTTAAGAGAGAGAGGGAGAATGCCTGAGCAAGGTAGAGGGGCAGAGGGAGAGAGAATCTCAAGCAGGCTCCACGCTCAGCATGGAGCCTGACACAGGGCTCAGTCCCACAAATGACCTGAGCCGAAATCAAGAGCCAGATAATCAACTGAGCCACCCAGGCACCTCGGAAGCTACTCTTAAATAAGGTGATTGAAAAAAAAAATAATAATAAGGTGATTGATGTGGGTTGCTGCACTGCTATTGTGTGGGTCTTCTGTTTTCCTGGGTTTTTGTCCAGCTGTTGGAACCCTCTTGACTTCCTTTGACATCTATGGGTTTAGTTCCACTACTCCAGAACTTTTTTTTTTTTAATTGACCAAAGAAATGTAGCTCTCTTTGGGTACTACTCTGTGCTCTAATGCTGGTTTAATGGCCTAAACCTGTCACTGATCATGCAAATAGTATTTGTCAAACACCTGTGTACCAAGACCTGTACTTACCAGGAGTACAGGCTATTTATTTGGTGCCCTGAGTTAGATCCTGCCCTAAGGCATAAGACCTCAGAGGTCAGACACAGGACTTCTGTCTGCTGGAGCTATCCTTGGGCAGTGTGAGCTGCTGTGCCTGCATCCTTGTTCTCTTCAGGTGGCCTCTGTGCCCTGCTTCTGCCAGAGAGCTTAAGGTTCTAACCCAGTAGGAAACCCAAGTGCCAATAATAAGGGACTCCCAGGCCCTGCTTTGCCCAGCCTTCCATGTGTTCTGAGATTGGTCAGAGTGGACCTGTGAGCAGATTGGACTGCTCTCAGGAAAGGCTATGCCATGCTGGTTTTGAAACTTGCTTGATCCCCAGAACACCCACCCTGGCTCCTTTTCATCCCTCCTGCTAAATGATGGGGCACTGGGAACTGGAGAGGAAATGAGAATAGAAGGAAGGGTGAAGGACTGAGTCAGAGCCTGACAGCTGGGGAATAGGGCCGTTTGTACCTTATGCTCTTCAGAGTCACTTTTGGGTTTAGAGAGACCAAGAGTGCCAATCACCTGTGCTGGAGCCCGTCAAGCATGTCAGGCCTGGAGTAGCTTTTTGATCCCTATTATTCACCTACTCAAGTTTTTTAAGCCAGTTCTGAACTCAGTAATTTTCCTGAAGGAGCCTCAGGGAAATGAGGAAAAGAAGAAAAACCAATTTGGCTATAAATAATAACTTCCTCCTTCTAGGAAAAGATTCCTAATTCCATCATGACTTCAGCAGTTGGAGAGCAAAGGCAAGGGGGAGGAAAACCAATGAATAAACCATGAAAATGCCAAAGCATATGCTCTTATACCTCATTTCATAATCATGATACTACCTGGAATTTTGTTTGTATAGGAGATAACTCATCCAAATATCTGATGAACACATCATTAAAATAGTGCAACTTAAAGTTGAAGTGCTGCTTTGTAATTTATGATTCTTTCATATGTTATTTATTTGATTTTCACAGAAAACGTATAAAATAATGAGGCCAAGTATTATGAACAAATGGTCTCATACCAAGTAGGTGAGAATAGGTCTAATACTACATTTTCTATTGATAGACCTTGGTTTGTAAAATAGCTCTGTTTTGTAAACTTTGAATATAATTATAATTTGGAGGAATGTGATAATTTCTGATATGAGACATCTGCACCAGGAAAGCCATCTCTGGAAGGGAACTTGGCTACTCATGTGAACATTCCTCTAATATAGGTAGGATTTGTTAATTTTTGTGTAACCAATTTTCTTCCAGCAAGGCATACTAGATGGCTCTGCACTGACCCCTGGTGGTGCCCCACAGTCTTTCCTGAGGTTAATATGGAAGAGGCAGAAATGAAACCTTATTTGGACCTGTTCTGCTTCTAAGTCTGCTAGAGCGCTTTAGCTACATAGGTTAAGTAGTTAAATAACTATTTAACTGAATAGTTAATTAGAGAGGGTAGGAGTTATTCTTCTACTAAAACTTATTTTTCAAAGAATATTTTAGGTCAGAAAATGTTTACAATATAATGTTAAGTGGAAAACAAAGATGTGAAAAACTGTATAGTATGGTCCAAATTTTAAAATCTAGTCATATCTATGTATGAACTTAAAAAAAAAACAGAAGGAAGTGTATCAAAATCTCAAAACTGGTTATCTCTGAATGGTGATGTTATCACTGAGTTTTATTTTCTATAATCATATATTTTACCAGGGGAAACATTTTTTCAAAAGAAAACTCATCACATTATTGTCCAACTAGGGAGACCACATGTGAGAGGCCAGGAGTCAGGCATACCTTAAAGTCAGAAGAATGAGGTCTGGTCCTGGCTTGCCTTTACCTTGTCTTTGGTCATTGTCTTAGCAACACAAAATCATTCAATACCTTGCAGCTGGCTTGGGCTCACTTTCAAGTGACCTTTTAGTGGGATGGGAGTATTGGTGACCAGTTCTGTCCATAACCTTGACTCTTAAAAGAAGTGTTCATGTGCTTTGTAGCTGCCTTCACTCTGCCAGAGGCCCCAGCTGAATCAAATAGGAACCATGAAGGCTTTGCCTCCAGCCAACAATAGAAAAACCATGAGTTATTGAGTTATTTTTTTGTCTTTTTTTTATTCTCTGAAACTTATAGTACAACAGTGAGTATGACTTCACACTGGAAGAAATCGCAACTTGTAGACTTTTACAAGTCCCCCTGGACTCCTCTAGAGATGTTCTGAGGAGGAAATAAATGAGCCAGTAGGTCTGACAAAAGAGAATGTTATGATAAATGCTATATTAGTCTTGACTGAAATGGCTTTCTCTCCTGATGCTACCCCCGGACACTGAACAGGATAGTAGTTTCTACTTTTTCCTCTTTTTATCTTTCTTTTGACTATGCCAAAAAGGTAACATTGGGTTTTTTTGAATGAGTAAGTGAACCTCAAATGGGGGACTTCCCTACCCCCTTACTTGTAAGATACAACCAACATTAACAATCTACTCTTTATTATTCTACTCATTGGAACTGATCTGCTGGGGAATAAATTTTAACTCTTCCATTTGCCAGCAACCTTGGACAAGAACTTCACCTCTTTGTACCTGTTTCTTCATGTATAAAATATGGATAATAGTATCTATCTCTTAGGGCTATTTTGAGAATTAAGTAAGTTAATATATGTTAAGCACTTAAGACAGTGCCTGGCAATAGTAAGTGCTCAATAAATGTTGCCCCCCCCACACTAAATATGAATGAACATTTTTTTAAAGCTGAAATGTGATTGCCCTCTACATTTCAGCCTTATAAACTATTTTTGTTTTTGTTTTTGTTTTTCACTTCACAATATATCCTGGATGTTGCAATCAACATTACTTACTTTTGCTCATTTGCAAAATGTTCCTTTGGATAAATTTATAGAAATGGAATTTCAAAATAGAAAAGCAGTTTTTCTCTATAAGTTAATGTCAATAATAAATAAAATATCATGGTTGTAAAAATCTTCTATGAGGTATACATCAATCCTTAACAATGCAGATAAAGTGTTTGAACTGGTAACCTGAATATATTCTACTTTACCTCTGAATTAAAAGAATTTTCAGAAAATCAGGTGGTAGTTTTGTTTTTTTTTATACCAAATTCATCGAACTATCCCAAAGAGCATTCATTTGTGTTTATTGTTCCCTATCTTGTGTTCAAGTGTCCCTCTGCTCTTGAAAGAAAAAAAAGGAAAGTAGTAATGCAGCTTGTATATGACAGGGCTGCCTGAGGCCCTGAGCTCTAGGGGCAGGTCGTGATCCTTGAAGTCAGGTATGGTTCAGGTATTTAATCAGGGGCATCTACTCAGTGTAAAACCAGGGTAACAGGCTTGAGGAGATATGACACAGATGGGAGGCTTCACATGGGGAAAATGAGTGAGGAGAGAATATAGAAAGAAAAGATACATAACATACTTGTGGAGGCTACAACTACTGACCTCCCCATTTAAGGTTCACTTACTCATTCAAAAAAATATGTTTTTTTTTAATGCACTATGAAAGATGCTAGGCATACCAATTTGAATGACAGCTTCTGTCTCTGTGCCTACTTCCTTTAGAGCCAATTACAACAGAGTGGGACAGGTGCTTTGATGAAGAAAGTACTAGGTGCTCTGGTACCCAGAATTGTATTTGTCTGGAAGGGCTTTCTGGAGGGAGTGATGTTCAGGCTTAGTTCTTTCCTGGAAGAATGAGGATGAAGGCAAAAGTGGAGGAGAAGAGTGTTCAAAACAAAATAGCACATGCAGAGGAAAAGAGGCAAAACAAACTGCCAGTGGTCAGTGTGGCCAGAACATATGATGAGGTTGGCAGAGGTAGGAAATGGGAAAACTTGTGGCTGGAGAGGCATAGCCTGGGTCCTGAAGGGCCTTCTTAACTACCTTCATATATTCGACTTATCCTAAGGGCAATAGGAAAAAACTTAAAATTTTTAAGCAGAGTGTGACAAGATCAGGTGTCCATTTTAAAAAGATCACCCTTTGACATAAGTAGATACTGTTACATTAGGTTTCAATTGGGATGGTGGAGCTGAGGATGGGAGAGGAGTGGACAGATTGGTAACATGGTCAAGATTAGCTGAAGGGGGGAAGGAAATGGTGAGGAAGAGTTCTCCAAGGTAGAGAACTCAACTTGGAGTTGAGAACCCAACTTGGGAAACTGAAGATGGCAGAAGAAATATAGAACTATAGAGGAAAATAATGAACTCAGTTTGAACCTGTAGAATTTGAGGTGCCTTTGAGAGGCTAATGGATGATGTTTGGGAGCTCAGAAGAAAGTCTGATATGGTAACTTCAGCGTGGGAATGTTTGAGATGGCTGGTTAAGGTACAGACAATGGAAAATAAGCCCTCAAAGAAAGCTCTTGCTAGAAAGAAAGACAATCAGAAGGCTCTTTTTTTCAGCCAAGCACTTATGTGGTTGTACTGTAGTTCTCTACCATGTGCAAGGCAGTATTCTAAGTGCTGGTGATGGGGCAGTGAACAGGACAAAATCTGTGCTCCTACGTAGCTTATGTTCATTGTAATTAAAGGAAAGACAAGTAAATGTAATTTTTAAAAAGGTGCTTATTTATTTTGAGAGAGAGTGTGCTTGCACACGCAAGTTGGGGAGGGGCAGAGAGAGGGAGAGAGAGAGAGCTCTGTTGGCACAGAGCTTGACACGGGGCTCGATCCCATGAACCGTGAGATTGCAACCTGAGCTGAAACTGAGAGCCCAACGCTTAACTCACTGAGCCACCCAGGCACCCTGTAAATACGTACTTTTAGACATAGACACTGAAGAAAAATAAGGCAAAATATGGGGATAAAGAATGATGGAGAGGAGAGAGGCTCTTTTTGAATGGGGTGGTTAGAAACTCAGAAGAGTTGACAGTTTGAGTGAAGACCTGAATAAAATGTAGGAATTAGCCATGGGAACACCTTGTGGGGGAGGGGGGATGGATGGCGGAGAGCATTCCAGGTAGAGATAGCAAGTGCAAAGTTCCTGAACTTGACAGGTTCAAAATAGGGTAAGAAGGCCAGTGTGGCTAGGAGAGAGGTCATGGGAGAGAAGTAGAGATGAGGCAAGAGAGGATGGCAGGGCCAGCTCCTACTAAGCCTGAAAGGCCATGGCAAAGAGTTTGGGTTTTATTATAAGTGTGATGGAAAGCCATTGGAGGGTTAACAGCAGGGCAATGACACGATCTGAATTACATTTTACAAGTATTGCTCTGCTGTGTGGAGAATCATTTTTTGGGTGGCCACAGAGGAAACAGGTGATGGGTTAGGAGGCTAAGGCAGTCATCCAACAGAGGGTGGCGGCGGCTTGGACCAAGGCTGTAGTGGTGAGAAGTGGATTGGATTCAGATGCATTTTGAAACAATAGGTGAGAAACTTGCTGAAGGATTAGATGTAGGGGTAGGGAAAGAGTAAAACCAAGGAAGACTCCTCCTAGGTTTGTATTTTCACAATTGGGAAAACAGAGGAGAGGGGGTGTTTGGTGGGGAGGGGGAAAGGATAAAGAGTTTGGTGTGAAACTTGTGAAATTGGAGATGTGTTTTAGACTTTCCAAGAGAAGCTGCTGAATAAACCTGCCAACACAGGCAATAGAGTACTAACCAGATTTCCACTCGCATGGTTGTCTTTTTTTTTTTTTTTTTTTTAATCTCACAGGTCAGTACAATTAAGGGTCAGATATGAGCCTCAGACCGGTATATTGGGACCTCTAGCACTGGCTTATTACACACATTCTCAACAGGGTGGTACTCCAGTGAGGTAAAAAATGATTCGTAAGGGATGAGAAAAACCTTAGATAATACAATGGTATGTGGCCTTCAAATCTCAACCCTACTTGACAAAATCTTATTCCTTAGTATTTAATTTCTCCCATTAGAATTTACATTTAATTAGGGTTGCCTGGGTGGTTCAGTCAGTTGGGTGTTCGACTTTGGCTCAGGTCATGGTCTCATGGTTTGGGAGTTGGAGCCCTGTGTCAGGCTCTGTGCTGACAGCTCGGAACCTGGAGCCTGCTTCGGATTCTGTGTCTCCCACTCTCTCTGACCCTCCCCCGTTCATGCTCTGTCTCTGTCTCAAAAATAAATAAACGTTAAAAAAAATTGCATTTAATTAATTCAAAATTTTCTCCTTGAGAGGTGATCATGAAAAAGCAGTTGAGAAATCACTGGCCTGGCTTAGTAGAAGAACATGACCTCTGGGTGGCAGACAGACTGGGTATGAATTCTGGCTCTCCTACCCAGACATGGTACTTAAACTTCTCTGAGCTTCACTTTCATCATTTAAATGCCAATAGTATTGTTTACCTCAGAGTTATGGGAAAGATAAAATGAGACGACGTGCCTGGCATATAATAGATGACATAATTATAAATTTTCTTTCCCCTTTGCTCTTTCTCCCCTCCCTAGGAAAGAGATTATTATAGTTAAGGAAGTACAATAAACTGAATAGGGATCTAATCAAGAAGAATGACAGACTTAAAAACTCGTTGGAGAAAAAGAAACCGCTTGGACAAGGGGCCTGATTAAATATTGTGGGGAGGAGGGAGTGTAAAGAGAGGAGTCTAAGGTAGTTCTTGAACGATTTGACACCCAAAGCAAAGCCACCACTAAAGGTTCTTAGCTGACGGTTGAAAGTGGCATCAGGGGAAGATTATTCTGGAGTCTGATTTATATTCCACTGGAACAGGGACTAGAGGAAGGGAGCGCATATTAATTGTGATGGACTTGGCATCTAAAGATGTGGGTGTAGAAAATGTTGAACAATGGGGGTTGGGGAAATTAATTACGGTCATTCTCTATTTTTGAAATATCATGCAGCCAGTACAATTGTTTTGGAACAATATTTCAGTGGCACGGGAAAACACTTTTAATAAAATGTAAGCATACTACCAAACAGTATGAAGCCGTTTTTGTCAAACGTTGTATACCTTGGTAGGAAAGAGATCAAACTATCTCTGGGGTGCAATTTTTTCTTTCAATTTTAATTCAAAGAGCTTGTATTGCTTTCATAACCAAAGAAAAAACTCTTATCCGAAAGAACCTCTCTGACTTTGCCACTTACTGCTTTCTACCCTTGGCCAGCAGCGGAACTCCCAGGCTCCTGAGGACCCACATTCCAGTACTATCCCAGCCCCTCGGAGGGTGTGGCCCCGGAGGTAGGAGACCCGGGAAAAGGCGGGCAACGGTGAGGCCGCCCCCGCCTCCGGGCAAGCGCAACGTCTGGACCAGAGGAGTTGTCAGGGGGTCGGGCAGCAAAGGTGGCCACACGCCGGGAAGCGCTCAGAGCCAGAACTCTCCCCGCTTATTACGCGCCCGGTGTGGGCACTGGGAGGGGCAGGACGCTGGCCTCAGGGCCCGCCTGGACTGCCGAGAGCTGAGAGGGCGGGAGGCCGAGGGCCCCTCCAGCCGTTTTCCCAAACTCCAGCCCCAAAGTAGCCGGAGGGGAACACCGCCAGCCCGCGCGCCAGCCGAGCCTTCAGTGACTGACGGGAGGTGGGAATGTGGGCGGAGCCTCACGCGCGAGCTGTGATTGGAGCAACAAACACCTCCCGGGGAGAGAGGGAGGCTGAGACGGCAAGGATGCGCAGAGGCGGGTGCTCAGAGCCCTCTACGTGATTGGCTAGAAGAGAGGGAACCGGGTGCTGTTTCGATGATTGGCAGGCGGTAGACAGCCTTCGGAAACGGCCTTGGCTTCGCCCATTGGCATACTGAGAGAGTGGGCGGGATTGGTTCATGGTGTGGTGCTGATGATTAGCTGGCGGCTGAGAGTTAGGGTGTTGGGGAGAGAGTGGGGTTGGGGGGCTACTGGGGCAGCGACTTCTTCCCTCTTATTGGCTAGCGAAGTGAGCGGGGGTGGTACGAAGGTCCAGCGACTGCCTGGGATTGGCGGGCGCTGCAGTGAGTGACAGACAAGGGGGCGAGCTGCGCGACCAGCGGTTTGTTTTTCGGAGCGTTCCTGAGGTGGAGAACGGTGGCCGGACGGAGCGACTGCGGGACTGAGAGACGGGCGGGCGGGCGGGCCGAGCGGCGCCGCCGAGGCCGGGCTGGGCCGAGCCGAGGAGCGCCGGGGATGTAGCGGGCCACCCTGCCCATGCCACAGCGCCCGGCCGCGGGCGG
>NW_024412437.1:1126308-1159404 GCF_014898765.1 Herpailurus yagouaroundi
GGGGCCCCGAGCGCAGCCCGCGCCCCCCGCGCGGAGCCAGGCCCGCTGCCGTCCCCGCCGCCCGGGCCCCCGGCATGCAGCTCCGGCTGCGGAGGTGACACTCGGGTCCGAGCCGCCGCCGCCGCCATCGCCACCATGGGTGAGTGTCGCCACCGCCCCGGCCTCTGCCCGCGCTGCTTCGCGTCGCCCCGCCCCGGGCTGAGGGGAGGAGGACCCTGGGCCGCCGCCTGACAGGCATGGACAGCCCGCCCGGCCCGGGCTGCGGACCGCCGGCGTCCGCCCGCGCCGCTCGCGGCTCGGCAGCCCGGGCGGGGGTTCGGTTTTTCTTGGCCCGCCGGGGCTGTCCGGGCCGGCGGAGCCCACTGGGCAGCCTCCTTCCGGGCCGCGCGGCAGGCGCATCCCGAGGAGGAGGCGGCGGAATCGAGGGCCCGTGCTCAGCGGGGCAGCCCGCTCCGGCCCGAGCGAGCCGGACCGCGAGCCCGAGGGCGGGGGAGCGGGAGCTCAGTGTGGGGCCCGGGCTGGAGGCTGGTGCAGGCCCAGCTGCTGTTGTGTCTTTTCCTTGATTTGCTTTTTTTTCCTGCCTGTGTCATTTCCTTCCCTTTGCTCACACAGGCCGGCCAGCGAGAGTTCCCGGGGCTTGCTCTCCAGCCCTGTGCGCGCCCCAGCTCAGGGGGGAGGGCGTGCGGGGAGATAGGCTGGGAGGTGATTAAAACGACAATCTCTGTTATCGGCAGCGCGGTTGAGAAATGCGAGACGCATGCAGATTGCCGGAGGTTAGGAATTGGTCGGGGACTGCCAGTGAGTCCTACTTTTTGAAAAATACGGTTGCAGTGTTTTACATTTATTATGTTTAGTTAGCGGCATCCCTGAAATTATGTAACTTTTTAAAGGAGCATTCGCTATGTAAAAGAATCTGTTCAGTCATTTTTTTTTTAATCAATACTTGCGATTTCTTTTGTGAAGATGTAATCTAAGAATCGCTTTTAATGTCTTCCACACGCGGCATTTGACATTTTCATGTCCTTTTTGGTAATTTAGCAAACGATTATTGGACTAGGTTATGAAGCAAGTAACATTTTAGATGTTCTTTGCTGCTTTTGTTGGATCAGTTACTGTGATACTGTTGTCCACAATCACAAGTTTTGCAAAGTGTTTGGTATTGTCCTAAAAAATCAAGGAGTAAATTGCAGTGAAAGGATCCTTTGCAAAGGCATTCATTGCATCTGTGAAGTGCCCACGTGAAGAGGGAATGTTAATATTTGCTTTGCCTTATAGCAAGGTCAGGTCATTTTTGTAGAAGGTTAAGTGTATGCTGTGTCACATTGGGCAGATATTGTTTTGCTGCCCGTCTCTACACTATGGCTTTGAATGAATTGCCTTGTTCTGTTCCATGCTGCCCGTGTACAGAAATGGATGGGTTTGGTTTGTTCATTTGCTGGGTTTACTGCTTCCTTCCCATGCTTTGCTTCGAAAGTGCTTGCTCTTCTGGGGTAAGTCTCCTGTGACAGTAAGCAGAAAAGGAACCCAGTAAGGCCTGTGATTTAAATCTAGAATTAAACAAATACTTATCAGACATTTATTACTATAAATGGGGCACATAATTCTTCTTGTCCTCCCCTTCAACATTTATCTTGTGTTTTGGAATTTGATGATCGAACTCAATCCTTGAATTGGTTTGTGATAGTCTTTCCTCTTTGTCTTGTGAGGGCAGTCTTAAGTCCCAAAAGGGAGTGTGTATTACTTGAGGGTGGGCTGACTCCCATTCCCCACTTTCCGGACTGCTAAATCAGTAAGAGTGCACAGATGTGTTGATTACATTTTAGTATCTAACATGAAAATAGATGTCACCCTGTTTTCACATTTCAAGACGTTTAAAAAATATACTTTAAGTGTATGAGTATATAGAGGGACAGTGATGGGGAGGAAAGGAACTGTATAGGTAGGGGCCAGAACCCCAGAGAAAAAAAAGGGCCCTATCATTTGTCTGCATGTCAGTTTTACGTAAAGAAACTGAGGCATTGAGAGGGGAAGTAACTTGCATGGTGGCTGCAGTATATTAGGCAAGTTGATTTAAGAACCACTGCCTACCTTTCTTCAGCAGTTTCCTCTCATACTATTCTCTGTTTTTTGTGGATGACCTTGATATGCAATTAGAGCTAGTACTGAATCTTCCAGAACCTACCTAGAACTTTAATTTACTTTATATAAGGTTCAGCAAGGATATGTGTACATGCACGCGCACACACACACACTCACAGAGTCTGTTTCTTAAATACTGGTTTCCACTTTGGTGATGTATGCGATGAAAATTCAAATTCCCAGGTTAGTTTCCTTTAGTTGCTGTAGTTCTAAATAAATTGCGATCAACAAGAGGTTGATAAGAGAGACGTACAGAATTATTAGTATATTCATTATACTTGTTAAACTTCAGCCCAGTGAGGAAAGGATCAAAACTAATTTGACTCCCTGCCCTGTAGGTTCTTTGGTTAACAGTCATGTTTCCCTGAGCTGTTCAAAGCCCCACACTCAAGCTTGTTTGGCAACTTGGGTTGGTAATAAAAACAGGTTAAATTTTATATTGGCTGTTAGCCTCAGTAAATTTCTAGTGGGAACTACACGTATCCCTGTAAATAATAGGAAATATGGAAATAATTCACCTTTTTAAAAAATTTTTTTTGGCTTTGATACTATGGCTATTAAAAAAATTCAGATTAACTGGTCATTTTTGTTGGTCACGCTAGAATTCTCTCCCAGTTTTATTTATTATTTTTTTTTAAGTTTACTGTATTTATTTATTTATTTTGAGAGAGAGAGAGAGAGAGAGAGAGCAAGAGCAGGGGAGGGGCAGAGAGAGAGAGAATCCCAGGCAGGCTCTGCACTGTCAGCACAGAGCCCAATGTAGGGCTCAAACTCAGAAACTGTGAGATCATGACCTGAGCCGAAATCAAGAGTTGGACACTCATCGAACTGAGCCACCCAGGTGCTTCTATCCCAGTTTTAGTAATTATGTGGCAAATGCTGTTAGTAACACTTGAGACTAATTCACAGGTGTTTATTTGGACTTTTTGTATGTGCATTCTGAAACTTAGTGGGAAGTGTTTTTGAAAAACATGTAACAATTTGGAAATGTTACAGGAAACTATAGTAAACTGAGTACAGGATTAAGGATGGTGTGGTTCTGGTTTGATAGCTTGGTTAGAAGTCAGAATCATTGTGATTTACAGACACCTTGCATCTCTAAAGTTCCAACAACCTTCCGAGGCTCCTTCCAAGGCTAACTGGGAGCTCCCAGTTAGACCAGTCTCTATATAGACTCTGGTCAACAACTGTTTTGATTGAAATTTGGGTCACAATTTAATGAGTCAAGCTGGCCATGTGTTGACTAGGTTTCTGATATTTTTTAAATGACAGTTGGACTTTAAAACTGAATTTTAGGCATTTATAAAAAGTAAATATCTATCCAACTGAGTGTTACTTAGGGGAATACATAAAAGATAAGAAACCGTTTTCTTGGTCCTGTCTACGTAAGCTATTCCTTTATTCTTTGCCCATTTGAATGTCTCTTATGTGTCAGGTGCAGTATTAGGCCCTGCATCTGCATTTATCCTGTCCTTAAGAAGTTACAGTTAGGTAAGGTGAACCAGAAACATGTAAACAAATAAGTGCAAGGAGTTGTTGTAGGTACTTTGTCAAAACTGTGTAAAGATTCATAGGAAGGAGACATCAATTCTGTAGTTTTGGGATAAACATACATAATCCTATAGTCTCCAGACCTTTGGGTTAATTTCATTAAACATTAAAATAAAATATAGTGGTGATATGTTGATTCTTATGAGGAAGCAATGGCTTACTTTGTAATATGTATTTTTAAATTTTGGATCATCAGTTACTTTAAAAAAAAAATTGTTTTTTAAAGTGGGCTCCGTGTCCAGTGTGGAGCCCAACACAGGGCTTGAACTCACGACCCTGAGATCAAAACCTGAGCTGAAATTGAGAGTTGGACAAAACCAATTGAGCCACCCATGTGCCCCCCCCCATTAGTTATTTTTGAAGGGCTGTTATGGGATATCCCAGAAACAGAAAAATAAACACCAGGATTTGACTTTGAGATCTAGCAAAGGTTCAACCATATCCATGAAGGAAAAAAGTTTCTTATGAATTGAGGCTCAGATCTTTTTGCTTATACTTCTATAAAATGATGTTTGCCCAGGTATTGACAAGGTGGAGGCAGTGGGAGTGTGAGAAATGTCACGAAGAGTAAGATAGTAAAATCTGACAAAGACATTCTGAAGACAGCATCTCCTGGGTGAGCAGTATACACAGATGATCTGGGAGAACTGGGTAAAGAGTTGGCCACATGAAGAAATAACATTGTTAGTTAAGTGAACACAACAATTAAAACATTACTGTAGGGATTTGTATATATGGAAAGAGGTGTCTGACATAGTAAACAGATGTTACACAGGACAACAATGTTTACTGAAGGACATGGTGCTACTGGAAACTTTTCTGGGGTTTTAGCCAAGGGGATTCATAAACAGGAGTGCCTTAAGACCCTGCTTTTATTTTATTTACTTAAATGTTTATGTATTTATTTTGAATGAGAGAATCCCAAGCAATCTCTGCACTGTCAGCACAGAGCCCGATGCGGAGCTTCATCCCATGAACTGTGGGATCATGACCTGAACCGAAATCAAGAGTCAGATGCTCAACTAACTGAGCCACCCAGGTGCCCAAGACCCTGCTTCTATTTATTTATTTTATGTTTTATTTTAAAATAATGTTTATTTATTTTGAGAGTGAGAGGGCGTGCAAGCAGGGGACTGGCGGGGGGCAGGGGGAGAGAATGAGAGAGAGAGAGAGAGAGAGAGAGAGAGAACCCCAAACAGACTTTACACTGTCAGCACAGAGCCCGATGGGCTCAAACTCACAAACTGTGACATCATGACCTGAGTCGAAATCAAAAGTCGGATGCTTAACTGACTGAGCCACCCAGATGCCCCAAGACCCTGCTTTTAGAAAGAAGTAATAGTTCATTCTGGAAGATTGACTTCCTGCTGGAGCTAAGGAAAGAGGAATATGCTGCCTGGCAGCCCCCATACCATAGGTCAGGGTATCCAGAGAAGAAGTACATGCTGCTGGATAATTATGGATAGCCGTCCGCTTAAGACTGCTTAAGAGCTTCCACTTTTCAAGCCTGAACTCTAATCCTAGTTTCATAGATCCCTTCTTTTTATTTGCTATGAATACTTGCCTCCATAGTCATAACCTCTTAATCTCTAGAATTAACTTCTTCCTCTGTGCTTCTTCCTGGTAGCTTTTAAGTGTGTCAAACCACCTCCATCCTCAGGAAATCTTTTCAAGGTGATAGCACACTATTACCCCAGCCTCAAGTTGTTCATGTGTAAAGTTCACAAATGAATTGTTGATTTCCACTACTTCCAACTTCCTCTTAATCTCCAACTTCTTGATTCCCTTTAAAATTTTGTTTCTGCCTCCATCACTGTATTGGACCTGCCTGGTCTGTGCCTGCTACTGTCTTTCTTTGGTCCTGACTTGCTGTGGTGTCACTCTTGTATTTTTCCAGACCTCTTAAAATCTTTGCCAGCATACCTTCTTCCTACTCTACTCACTAAGGATTAATATTCATTGAGCTTCAATCCCTGACCCAGTTTTCTTCCCCTCAGCCCCTCACTTGCTTTTAGGTCCTTTCTTAAGTTTATTTTTCTAATCTCTCCTACATAGCTGGAAAAGCTTGCTTTTCTGAAAGAATCCTTATTCTATTAATAGTTATATAAAATCATCTATGAAACCTCTTGCTAATCACACTGTAAAGAATTTTTTTACACGGATGTATTTATGTGCTCTAGTTTGTATATTGTCTAAATCAATTGCTTTACTTGTGTAACCTTGTATTTCGGTGTCATTCATCCATTTACTCCTAGAGTTTGAACAGCTTGAAGTATCTTTCAAAACTATCTAATGTATAACACGTATTAGTACTCAGTAAATGGTTATTGGTAATGACTAATAAAAATTCAGGAATAAAATTAAACATTAGGATAGATTAAGTAGTGTCCAGTCTTTTCCCATTGACCTTTCTCCATTGAAAATAATAGCCAACATTTTTTTAGCATTACTAAGTGTTAGGTACCACGAGGGAATAATTTGTAAGTTCGTTTTTCTTTTAACTCTCACAGCAGCTCTGTGATATGATATATTTATTTATCTCCATTTTATAGATGAGGAAATTGAGGTTTAGGGAGAATAGTGATTTGTTCAAAGCCTCCTTAAATCCAGGTCTTTCTGACTACATATAAATGACTGCTGAACGCTAAGAAAGCTGCTATTTGTTTTTAAAATTTTTGTTTGATTTTATTTTTAAGAAATACCATACTGGAGGGTTAATAATTAAGTTAAAATCTCAATCCAGGAAGAAATGCCTAAAAGAGCCACTTGATTTACTTCCTGTCTTTATCCACGTCCTCAGTTTGAAGTATCAGTTTAAGAACCTGTCTGCCTCTAGCAATGTTTTCGACTTTGACACAAAATCAGATTCTATTACCCTGTGTCATTTGTGTCAGTTATCCCGGGTTTCAGGAGATAGTGCCAAACCATTCCTCAAATGTGTTCTCATCGCTGGAACTACCAAACAAGTTTATCCATGAAGTAATGCCAGGAACTGGTTAGCTTCCTGGAAACAGAATTTGTCAACCTGATAAACCAGCTCTTATAATAGCATCATCTTACACAGAATTAGAAACGCTTTCTGTAGTCCTGCTTGTTGTGGATTTGACTTAAAAAGCGTGCGTCTCTGTGTGTACTCACATCCATCTCAGTTCAGTATCTGAGTTTAGACAACAACAGAAATTACCAGTTCTCAGAGTGGTTATCTTGATAACGAAAACTCCATGTATTCTGCTGTTAGGAATATCACTCACTGGATGTGCCTCAGAAAACACATACCTAGTCATGATCCTCCTTATAGTGATCCCAATTTACTGTTACAGTTGGTCCAAACATCGTATACACATATTAAATATACATAATATATAAGCTTATGTATATTGTATAATATAAGCCAATCTTCCTAGCTTAGATGTTATGCTCTAATTTTTAAACTTTTGTTGGGAAGTTAAAAAAACAAAATATGCAAGTCTCTTTCTTTAAGGAGCCTATAGGAAAATCACTAGGAAATATAAAATAATTGATGGGATGTATGTGTTTTAATTTTGACAAATGTCTTTTTGTAGGTACCCACTTTCTTTTTACTCATTATCCCATTTATTTATCCTTTTGGTTCTACATCACCTCTCAAACATACTTTGGTATATATTTTGAAATGGAATTAGATAGGAAGCTACTCTACTCATGTTTTTCCTGCACATTTTTAAGTCTAATTTTACTTTTATGAGCAGTCAGAAACCTCCACAATGGGCACCTTTCTCCTTCCTTTCCTGCACCTTCTCAGAGGGCATGTAGGGTACCTGAGCAGATTTGATCTAGAAAGAAGAGAGGCAAATAGCACAGATTTACTTCTTATACTTCAGGCTGTTCTTTCCTTTCCACAAGGTACTAGAATATTTCCAAGGCATGATGATGAAAGACAAAAGATAGGTGCTCTATGGGTGGAGTCTTTTGTACTTGCTTCTTTTAAGCTATGCTTCTGGTCCTCAAGTGACTCAGTCGTCACCAAAACAAGTGTAACAACTCATCTGTCATGTTCCTTTCCAGATCAACAGATTTATTTTCAACTCCCAAATGCTATTTGAGTAGACAAGGATGTCTTGAAAGACCTGGGAGAGGGGCGCCTGGGTGGCGCAGTCGGTTAAGCGTCCGACTTCGGCCAGGTCACGATCTCGCGGTCCGTGAGTTCGAGCCCTGCGTCGGGCTCTGGGCTGATGGCTCAGAGCCTGGAGCCTGTTTCCGATTCTGTGTCTCCCTCTCTCTCTGCCCCTCGCCTGTTCATGCTCTGTCTCTCTCTGTCCCAAAAATAAATAAACGTTGGAAAGAAAGACCTGGGAGAATTTTGCAAAACATGGAATTGGGCTGGTTTGAGTTCTGGGTTTTGGCCACTTGTCTTCAATGCATGAGAATTCCAGTACTCTGCTATTTCAAGAAAAGGGGATTAAAAGTAATGCCAGTAAGGCAGAGACAATGCATTGCTTGGTCAGTTAGGGAAGAAAAACAATAGAACTGCCTTTTCACTTCCCTGTGGGAAGCAGAAGGCCTATAAACTTGTAAAGAGTTGGGAGGGGGGGGGTGCTCAAAGGCTAGGCATGTAAAACAACTTCTGTTCAAAGCAGCTACCTTGAGGTCCTTGTTTGGTACCTTTTAAAATGTGCTTTTCTAGGGGCACCTGGGTGGTTCAGTAGGTTAAGCATCTGAGACTTCAGCTCAGGTTTTGATCTCATGGTTTGTGAGTTCAAGAGCCACATCAGGCTCTGTGCTGACAGCTCAGAGCCTGGAGCCTGCTTCGGATTCTGTGTCTCCTCTTTCTGCCCTCCCCTGCTTGCTCATGCACTCCCCCCCCCCCCGCCAAAATAAATAAATCTTAAAATAATAATAAATAAATACACAAATACATAAATACATAAATAAATAAAGTGTGTTCTTCTAGGGGCAACTGGGTGCCTCAGTCAGACTCTTAGTTTCAGCTCAGGTCAAGATCTCATGGTTCATGAGTTTGAGCCCCACATCTGGCTCTGTGCAAACAGTGCAGAGCCTATTTAGGATTCTCTCTCCCCCCTCTCCCCTATCCTGCTCTCTCTCTCTCTCTTTCTCTCTCTCAAAATAAATAAACTTAAAAAAAAATTTTTTTAATGTGCTTTTCTACCTGGGATGCTTTAAGAATAAGTCTGTGTGTGACTCTGTCCCATAATCAGCTCTCCATGAATTCATCTTTTCACTCAGTACCCTACTACACTGTGCTGGTTGTTGTTCACTCCAACTTTTCATTTGTTTTTCCTGATTGAGTTTCTCTGGCACTGGAAGAATTGCCCTGTCTGAGCAACTCCCTTGCCGCCAGTGAATTGGTAAATATTGCTGCCAGAAATCTGATTGGACATATGTTAAGAATCCATTAAAATTCAAATTGCCAGAGTCTGACCTCAGTTATCTACTTTTCAGAGACATCAAATGCATGTGATTATAGTTATAGGATCTGTCGTTTTACCTGGGCAGAACTTACAATTTTTAGTACTAATTTGCTGGTCTGTATTTTATTTTTAAGTTTTTATTTAAATTCCAATTAGTTACTATACAGTGTAATACTACTTTCAGGTGTATAATTTGGTGATTCAGCACTTACCTGTGGTCCATTTTAAAGTATCTTAGCCCATGTGCTCTCTTTCATTGCAGACGAACAGGAGGCATTGAACTCAATCATGAAGGATCTGGTGGCCCTCCAGATGAGCCGACGTCACCGGGTGCCTGGATATGAGACCATGAAGAGCAAAGACACGGGTCACCCAAATAGGCAGGTGTGTGTGGCCATGGCAGACCCACCTACAGTTGCTGGGAAGGGGTTTTCAAATGGGCAATATTTGAGAAGCCAAGGATACTCTAATACCAGGTTAGAATGCTTTTGGCCCCTTTCTTTCAGAGTTTATTAAATGGTGAGTGGTATATACCAGCCAGGTGTGAGTCCTGATCTGGATTCCCAAAGCCTTGTGCATCTGACCTTGTGTATAGTGTTGTATCTGTGGAGAATAAGAATAATTCCTTCATGTATTATGGGGACAGTATTCATGTAACTCTTCCTTTACTGATTATTGGCAGATGTTTAATCCAGATTCATAATCTCTCAGGAGGTTTTTTAGCTACCTTACAGTGTATACTCAGGAAAAATTAGTTAATTTTAGTTTTAGCATATGTAAAATATAATCAGGAAGGGAAATTTACTTAATAAGATGTCTCATAATATATTCTAAAGGTAACAATGAGTGATTTTATTATTTTTGTTTACACTTGTTTCCCCTTATAGTAACTTAGGTAGTTGAGAGTGTCTACTCTACTGAGAGTTGTGTGCTTCTTTAGGAAAATAGTTACTATTTTTATTAACATTTAAACCTGTGCACTGTTGAGAATCTTTTTCCCATCTCTAGTGTCATTTACAAACTCCCTGTTTCCTGGGTACTTTGGCCTTCAGAGAGGAGTGAATGATGGGGAGATTTCCTCCCTAGGGGGTTATCTTGTGCTATATCATATGGCATATTTAGTGTATTTGGTGAAAATTTGTACATGCCATTCTCCTTTGTGGTTCACTTCCTTATCAGCTAACCTTCCTTCTCTTTCCTCATTTGCACCTCGTTTACCAATTCTTCAGAAGAATCCTTGGTTCCTAGAGAAAAAGTAAGGCCCTAGAACTTTTTCTGTCTAAGGTCTTGCTAGATATAGTCTCCCAGAGTATTTCCTGCCTTTAGGAAAACTGGGGACCCTGCATCCTTTTGTTTCATGATATAACAGAAGGATTAGCTTAGAAGGCTGGTTTGTTTTTATGGCTACCTTACAGAACTGGGGGAATAGGGCCCATTCTTTTACTATTTTCATACATTATTCTGTCTAATTGTGTGGGTTCTGCCTTGTGGTAACTCTTTGCTATTCAAAGCTGCTTTTGGAAGGAGCATTTTACCAGAAGTGAGTCCCCTCCCCCAGGCTTGAGCCTAATGACCTCACTTTCCTTCCTGTCTTCCTATGTGGAGTGTGCTGCTCCAGTCAGCTGATCTTTCTCCAAATGGGGCTGATAGTGTGGATATCAGTTAGGTGAAAAGGGGAAGCTTTCTTGAGTTGGAAGGCCCAAATGGACCAGGCCGGGAAGAGGAGGGTGGCATGGCCTCTGATCATTCCTTGAAGGGAGTTACCTTTTAGAGATCCTTCTTTTTTTCCTTCTTCTTTTTTTTTTTTATGTTTATTTATTTATTCTGGGGAGAGAGTGCATGAGTGCACACAAGCAGGGGAGGGGCAGAGAGAGAGAGGGGGAGACACAGAATCCAAAGTAGGCTCCAGGCTCTGAGCTGTCAGTGCAGAGCCTGTTTTGGGGCTCAAACCAGGAACCGTGAGATCATGACCTGAGCTGAAGTCGGACACTCAACTGACTAAGCCACCCAGGTGCCCCTAGAGATCCTCTGCTTAGAGCCTAAAAACTATTATAAGAAAAGTCCTGATCTTTACTGTGCCTGCTGCTGTGTTATTGGAATAAAGTTAGTGGTTATGAAGGGAGAAGGCTGTGAAAAGGATTGACTGCTAGTTAAGAAGTAACCTTAACAAGAGGTAGTGGCTCTAAGGACCCACAATTTACTTGAATATCATACTTTTTCTGTTGCATGGAGGATACACATTATTAACCTCAGTTTTTTTGTTTTTAAAGAAAAAACACAGCAGCAGTAGGAGCTCAGCCCTTCTGAACAGCCCCACAGTAACAACAAGCTCATGTGCAGGGGCTGTAAGAAAAAGAAATGTTTGGGAAGGAACCACATTACTCATTAAAGCTAAAATGTGCTTTCAAATCTGATCCAAGTGCTGGAAGAGTGTGGAGTTCATTTCCCAGACAAGTCATTTTAGTGGATTTGTAGGGAGCACTGGTTACTTATAACCTGTATTCTGTGCTTTTAGCCACCAATTTGCAGAATAGTATTATTCATAAGCAGTGTCTCTCAGTGCTGTCCAGTATACTTCATGTGATGATAGAAGTGTTCTGTATCTGTATCTGTAATGAAAAGAACCTGGCCTAGGAGTCTGCCAGTGTTAATAATCTGTTAACGTAGGACTTTACAGACTGAATCCCTATTTGTTATTATTGTTGTTGTTTGCTTAGGCTTGGGATAGGATTAAACTGTATTCTCCATTACCAGTTCCTCTGCCAGAAAGTCCATACTTAGCAGAGAAGAATGAAAGATCAAAACCTAATTTAAATGGCTAAGAGATGCCAAATTGAGCTAGGAAATGTCAAATAGGGCTAAAGATTCAAATTGCAGAGTACCAGTTGAAAGTAACCAAGTGTTTGGTTAGAAAGGTTGCTTTTTCAGGCAGGGGATGGCGCTGACAGAGGCAAAGGGCACTTACTGCAGCATGAGAAGCGCAGTGCTGGCCACAGGGCAGCGCTAAGATTAGCAGAGCCTTAAGCTGGACACAGCAAAGGAAAGCCAGAGGAGCTATGGATTGACAATTGCTGCGGAGCTGAGGCCTGGAAGAATTGGAAAACCTAATTTAATATCTCTGCTTAGCAGGACTTCAGGCATCCTCTTGCCTAAGTGAGCAAGCTAGGTAACTAATTGAAAAAGAGAATGCGTTTGGCAACAACTAAGCGTTCTGAGCAGCTTTGGACGAACATGGGCAATGAGGTGCTCAACTATGAACTCTTTGCTAGGAGGTAGGATCTGGGTTCTCTGCATTCTTCCTCTTGTACGTTAGATCCCTGGAAGCCTACAGCCTTGTTAGAGCTGGCCGAACAACCTTAGATGTGTGGCCCATCCCAGTGTGTGGTTGGGGCCTACGGACAGTTTTGCAGGCGGTGATGAGCAACACCCCTTTAGCAGTCATCAGCTCACAGTGCTTTATCAATAGGTGCAATTTCTCTGTGAAGCTGACAGCTTAGTGTACTGAAAAGAGTACTGGCCTAGAAGTCTTGGAGTTGTTAATCCATTAACCTAGGATTTTACAGTTTACCGAGTGCTTTCAACAACAACAGTTGATAGCACTAACAACTGTAAGCATGTGTATGATGCTTAAAAGTTTGCAGAGTGCTTACGCAAAGGTATTTGGTAGAGCCAGGAAGCAAACCCAGATCTTCTGACTCCTGGTCACAGTAATTTTACTGTATATAAGTCTAATCATCTTTCTAAACCTCAGTTTTTCCATCTGAAATTATACCCCTTGTGTCTACCTCTTAAAGTTGTTGTAAGGTCACAGGCAGAATGTAAAGCATTTTGTACATCGTAAAACAGATGTACAGATGTAAAGTGGTAGTGATTACATCACTCTGTTATGTTCTGGCACTGCAGGTATGAGTTCTAGTGAAAGCCTCTAATCAGAATTCTGCATACTGTCATGGAACTGAAAAGGTTAAGGTTTTCTACCTTTATTGGATTGTTATTCCTGTCTATCAGATAGTTCTTTGGAAATTTCTGAAGCTAGCCTAATTTCTTAAAATCCCAGGGGAGGAAGAAATAGAATCCTTAATTCCCGTTTCTCTCAAGTCTTACCAATAACTGGTAAGTAGAGGCTTGAATAGCATCCAGGCTCTGGGTCTCACTTTGCAGGTGTTCACTAGTGGGTGCTTCAGAATGGAAAAGTTGCTTTCCTCATTTCAGGCACTAGCAGGACAGGACTCTTGGCTATCAGTTCTAAAGGAGGAAAATTCTGGGGGCTGTTCCTCCAGTATGGCCAGTGATTGAGCAGACTGTCTTTTGCTTTTACCGTGACAGACCTGGCTCTTCAGGACTTCCATTCTCTTTCAGAGATTGTTGATAAGATTGTCTGGCTAGTTTGAAAATGAAACGTAAAGCAATATATAAGCCTGATACTTTATTTTGTAAGAAGGCTGCTTTATTTATATTTTATATATATATATGTTTATATATATATATGTTTATATATATATATGTTTATATATATATGTTTATATATATATATGTTTATATATATATATATTTATATTTGTGCGTGTGTGTGTGTGCGTGTGTGTGTAGCAGTGGTTTATTAGGCAGCAATAGCTAAGCAATATACCATTCAATCATTGATTCATTCAGATGCTCACTGAGCTGCTCCTGCATGCCAGACACAGTGCAAGGACTGGGCATATAGAAAGAACTAGGGCAGAGAAGGTTGCTTTATAGTCATCTCTTCCGTTGCCCTTAGGACTTTCCAGACCCACACAAAATTATTTTTGTTGTCCTTTTTTTTTTCTTTTCATTTTTTATCTTTGGCAAAATAAGGACTCTAGTGCCAAAAATATGGGAGCCATTAAAGATACATAGCAAATACAGGGAAAAGGAGAGCTACAGAATCAGAGTGCACCCTGAACAATGGCTAGCTGAAACCTTTGTCAAATCCAGTTAGTTCACAAACGTTTGTTTAATAAACGCAGATTTGTACAGGGATTCCTGGGAGCCTTCTTGGGTTGCATGTTCAGTTGTTGAGTTTAGACTTTGAGAAGGTTATTTCTACTTCAGTTTGGCATCATTGTTGATTACTCCTATTGTCCCTGCTAAGTTCCCAAATCTGTAGTTCAGCCAGGAGGCCTTCACTGTCTTCCTGAGATTGGCTGTGGTGGGCAGGCGACTTGAACTTGCCTAGACCTGAATTTTTATACTGGAACTTCTTTTCTTAGCAGGGATGGCACCTCTCCCTTCAGTTCAACATGTGCCTGTAGTCAAGCCTCTTAGATATACAAAGAAATGTGTTATGTTCCCTGTACCCTGGGAGCCATACAGTCTTATTGGGAAATGAAAACTACATTAAAAAAAAGAAACTGAGGTAGGATGCAACTATGCCTAAATATATGATACAGATAGTGAGTGCCACGAAAGTGTAAGGTGAGCTTGAGCCGAAGGAGTTACAGAGTCATTTGTGGAGGGGGTAGCACTTAACTAGGCTGTGAAGGAATGTGTGAATGTTTAGCTAGGCGGACAGGAGGAAGGGTGGCACTCTGAGTCAGGCAACTGAAAGGCTAAAGGCTTAGGGCAAAGAACGAACCTGGCTTATTTCAGGAAATAGAGTGGGCATTGTTTGGGCCGGAGAGAGCAGTCCTGCTGAGGACAGTGTGAGATGGCTAGGTAAACTGAGTGAGCTTAAATCCCAGAGGACTTTGAATGACAGCTGAGGATTTAGACTTTCTTGTATAGATCAGGGGTGTCACTGATTACTTTTTGAACAAGGAAGGGACATGGTGAAAGTGGTGGTTAAGATGACTGAAACCGTAGAGGGATGTAGACTGTGTTGGCAGCGGGAGCTCAGAAGTGCAGAGGCCGCTTTACGAATCCAGGAGTAAGGGGAAAGGGTCTCAGCGAGAGTGATGACAGAGAGAATGGGAAGTGGGGTTCTGTCCCAGAGGCCTTTGAAGGGAGGATTGGAGGGGAGAGGAAGGAAAGAATCAAGTGGAACTCAGAGGTTTGTCTTCAGCCAAGAGGGCAGTGGTACCAATGTTAGAAATGGCATTGATGAGAAAGGAGACTAGTTTAGGAGGCTGGTTGGTGCAAACATACATGTAGTGAGGTTGAGTTTGAGATCATAGTAAAAAAAAAAAAAATTCAGATTGTATGCATGTGGGTATGTGTGTTTTTGCAGGTCCACAATCCTTTATCTGCATTTCTGAAATCCGAAGGGTACTGGAAACTGAAAGACTTTTTTTTTTTTTTTTTTTTTTTTTTTGGTAAATTTGTGGCAGACTCATTTGGCAGCAAAACCTGGTTTGAGTGGACGTAGGGCTGTTTATAGTCTTTCTTTATTCCACTTATTGTGAGTATTCACACTTTTCACTACAAAAACTAGCTTGTACTGTGTTAACAGAAAAACCCTAAGTCTTAGGTGACTTAACACAATACGCCCAGTGTGGGAAAGGGAAGGACAGTGTTCCCCACAGTCAGAACCCTGATCGAGGGTGGCCCCACTGACCTGGAACATGTGGCCACCAAAGAAGAGAGTGTAGAACTCAGTTATGTTCCCAGCTCTTGGTCAGAACTAGTGATAAAGTCCCAAACTAACTTCAAGAGAGGCTAAGCAGGACAGAGGTGCGTGGGGGAATACCTGTTCATGTTCTGCCTGTGCCGTGGAAGCGCTGCCCCAGAGACCCTCCCTGGGGGGAGGCGTCACATAATATATATGACAGGTACCATACTTCTTCTCTAAGCTAAAAAACGCATTCTGAAACCCTTTTCGCCCCAAGAATTTTGGCTAAAGGCTAATGGGACCTGTGTTTTCATTTATTGAGCACTTACTATGTGCCAGGTACCATTCTCATGTCTTTACCTAATTATTTCATTTAATTCTTCTGATAACTCCATGAGATAAATATCGTTACTATTCGCACTTGACAGATGAGGAAACTGAGTTACAGATAGGTTAGTCAAATTCAAGGTCATAGAGCTAGGAGGTTGTAGAGCCAGGGTTTGAAGCCAGATGGTTTGACTCTGCTGTCACATTTTTAAGAACAACATATCTGGCTCAAATACATGGCAGACAGAGGAAGTTTTGCTTGAGAGATTGGGGCTGGTCATAGAGATTTGGAAATTTTCTATTTACAAGTTGCCTATTTTTTTATTATTAAAAATTTTTAAGTTTATTTATTTATTTTGAGAGAGGGTGGGGGAGGGAGGGAGCATGTGTGTGCCAGCATGAGCAGGAGAGGGGCAGAGAGACAGGAGACAGAATCCCAAGCAGGCTCCACATTGTTGGCACAGAGCTTGAAGCAGGGCTTGATCTCATCAAATCATGAGATCATGACCTAAGCCTCGCAAGATCAAGAGTTGGACACTTAACCAACTGAGCCACCCAGGTGCCCCTCAAGTTGCCCATTTTTTATTCTTACTGAAGAGAGGATGTGAGGAAAGCAGGAGAAATCCAGAGGCCAAAAGTCCAAACATCAACATGTGGGGGGAGGGGTGGGAGAAGGCATGAGGAAGAGGAACCAGCAAAGAAGCAGAAGTGGTTAGAGTGGTGGCAGGTTCCCTGGGCTGGGATAGAGTCACAGAAGGCAGGGGAGGAGAGAACCTCATGAAAGAGAACTTGGCCACCAGTATGAAATGTCTCAGAGAAGCAAGGAGAATGGTTGGCAGGAGGAATTGAATATATTTATCTTTATCTGAACTTTTCTTATCCATGGCTTATTCTGGTCAGCCTGACAGGGGGAACTTGGATTTAGGAACTTGGCAGATGTGGACACACCATGTGGTACATGCCAGCATCCTGCCCTAGAAAGGCTGTCACCACATCAAAGAAGGGATTCAGAGCCCTAAGCATCTTTGTTTACACTGCTTACTAATCACAGGCTTGGTTGGTCTTGAGTAGGAGTGATTTGTGGTTTAAGGCAAAAGTTTAAATTCCCTTTCTAACTGAATTCACACGAAATAGTGCTTGGATTATGGTCGTCATTAAATAAATTCATTCCTTCAGTCCCACAAAGGGACAGAGGGGATTCCTTTGTAAGTACATCGAAGTATAATGTCCCAGTTTATGAATAAGAGCTATTGCTATATGTTTTTTATTGCTATAAAAAATGAGATGAAAAGCAACAAAAGAATACAATTTTGTTTTAAATCAACAGAGAGAAATAAATCCTAAGGGGCTTTAGTTAATACATCAATATTGGTTAATTAATTGTAATAAAAACAAATGTACTATAGTAATGTATGATGTTAATAATAAATGAAACTGTTTGGTGGGAGGAAAGGTATGTGGGATCTGTTTGCTCAATTTTTCTGAAACTCTAAAGCTGTTCTAGAAACAGAATCTGTTAATAGAAAATACTAACAGTGCAAGCTACACCACGGTGTGCTGGACTGTGAGCAGCAGCAGGTGAAAGGCTCTGGTAGCCCCCCTGCGGGGGCAGACAGGTTTTCAGACTTCGGTGAGCACTCGGGTACTCCCAAGCCAGCTGTGGGACCAGAGAGTGTAGGCAGCTGGAGGTGGCACGTCCGTGTGCAGCGGCACGTCGGGGCACTATGCTGTGGAGGGCCCTTGCCAAGCTAACTGCTCAGCATTCCAGGGAAGGAGAAAAAGAGGACAGACAACTGCTGTCACCTGTGTAAACCTCAAATCCACACAGTAACTTTCTCTGCAGCACTGCCCCACCTTTCTGCTTGCACATGCCTGCACGTGCGCGCGTGCGCACGCACACACACACACACACACACACACACACACACACACGCTCACACTCACCTGGAGTGCAGACCAGATGGGGCACGGTGCTTTTCCATTCTACTTCCTCCATCCCCATCTACTCACAACCTCAGCCAAAGCATCCCCTACTGGCTCCCCAGGCCCCATAGCTTGCTGCATGATTGGCACCTCAGTGTCCTGGTTCTGACTTCATTATTACTCCCATCTCCTCCATGAGTTCCAAGAAGTAAGGTCCCATTGAAGCTCTGCATCTGTGAGTAAAATAAACCTCCTTTTTTATTTTTATTTTTTAATGTTTATTTATGTTTGAGAAAGAGAGAGAGACAGAGCGATAGCAGGGGAGGAGCAGAGAGAGAGAGAGAAACAGAATCCGAAGCAGGCTCCAGGCTCTGGGCTGTAGGCACAGAGCCCGATGCGGGGCTCGAACTCATGAACCGTGAGATCATGACCTGAGCCGAAGCCGGATGCTTAACCAACTGAGCCACCCAGGCGCCCCAAAATAAACCTCCTTTGCCTGTGTGACACTTAAGTTGTGGCAAAGCATGATGGTTAAGAGCTGGGCTTCCAGGGTTTGAATCCTGGCTCTTTCTTTAAAGCATGGTGACCTTGAAGGAACTTATTTAACTTTATTGTCACTCAGTTTCTCCTGTAAAATAGGGACAATAATAGTATTTGTTGTGAGGATTTGCTTAATTGATACATGTAACAGGCTTAGAACAAGGCTTAATACATAGTAAATGTTCAGGAAATGTTAGCTATTGTCATATGCTATTAATGGATGAAGTGGTCTACATGTTACATTAAAGAGTGAGAGGGCAAGATCAGAGCTGTGTTTTGAAGAGTTGTCACATTGCAGGTCAGCAGAGCGGGAGCTTTGCCATCCACTGTTTAGTATATGAACTTTTCAGGGACATGAAGCTCTTTGAGCCCCAATTCCACCTTGTCTTTAAAATAATGGGATAGAGGATGGCATTATTATATTTTGATTCAGTGATTCTCAAGCTGTGGTCTAGGGATCCCTGGGAAGTTCCCAAGAACTTTTCAGGGGGTCCGTGAGGTCAAAACTATTTTCATATTAATACTAAAATGTTACTTGCCCTTTTTACCCTCATTCTCTTAAGAATGTACAGTAGAGTTTTCCAGCGGCTGCGTGATACGTATTATCACAACAGATTAAAAGCAGAAGTTGACATGAGAATCCAGCTGTCTCCTATTAAGCCATGCATTAAGGAGATTTGTATTCTGTCACTAAACTCTAAAAATATAATTCTTTTTTATAACAGTGTGTTTATGTTAGCATGTAATATTTTTTAAATTGTTTTAAAATGAACAAAATAAATATAAATTTTGTTTTAATTTCTAATGTGGCAAATATCAGTGGATACAATCTATGCAAACAAAAGCTCTTTGAGGTCCTCAGCCTTTTTTTCTTTTAATTTTTTTAATGTTTTATTTTATTTTTTGAAAGAGAGAGACAGAGTGCAAGCGGCGTTTGGGGGGGGAGGGTGGGCAGAGAGAAGGGAGACACTGAATCCGAAGCAGGCTCCAGGCTCTGTCTGAGCTGTCAGCACAGAACCAGAGGTGGGGCTTGAACCCACGGATACAAGATCGTGACCTGAGCCAAAGTCAGATATTCATCCGACTGAACCACCTCAGCCTTAAAAAAAAAAAAAAAAAAAAAAAAAAAGTTTATTTTTGAGGACAAGAAAAAGACATGAGTTGGGGGAGGGGCAGAGAGCAGGGGAGAGAGAATCCCAAGCAGGCTCCACACTGTCAGTGCAGAGTCTGACGCAGGGCTCAGTCTCAAAGTGCAAGATGATGACCTGAACCGAAACCAGGAGTCAGAGGCTTAACCAACTGAGCCACCCAGGTGCCCTATCCTCAGTCATTTTTAGGATGTAAATTAGAACCACTCGTCCAGTTCAGTGGACTATAAGAGAATTCTAGCTTTCTCATCTCTTGGAAAAAAGAAGTTCTTTATGTACCCACCCCACCTTTCGCATTCTTTCCTGTTTCTGTCGACTTCTCTGTCTGCTCTGTGTTTCTCATCTAAAGATACTCTGAAACTTTCTTCTTTCTTCCAAGCCACAGCCTATTAATTTCTCTTTCTCAGTATACTTTTCACTCACTGTCCACTCTTCCTTTCCTCCATCTCTGTTATTTGTTGGTATCCTGACAGGCTTAGTTTTATTTTTTCACTATACGTGTTCTTTTCTTCTGTAATATCTCTTCCCTTTTCCTGCCATTTTAAACTCACTTGCTCTTTACAGTATTTCTTCCTCCTTGATTTGTTTCTTAACATTCTAATGCTTCTACTTCCTCCTATTTCTGACGTTTACACTCAATTCTGTTCTCGCTCAATCCATTTAATAAATATTAGGCACAAATATTAGATACCATTTCCTTTGCTTGTCACTGGTAGTACAGAAACAAGATAGGTCCATAGGGTACCCATAGGCTACCCATGATAATCAGCTAAGACAAATCTGGAGACACTTCTAAGGTAACTTGTCCAGGGTCCTGCTTTATGCCACCAGGGGTAGTCTTGAAAGGGTCATGGAAATCCATTGTAACAGCAGCAACCGCATGTCTACTATGTATGAGGTATCTTGTGTATATTATGTTGTTTAGTTCTCGTAGGTCTTCAAATCAGCTATGTTTAGCCTCACTGTACACATGGAAAACTAAGATTCATAGAGCATAAGTAACTTGCTTGTGGACTTACAGCTAGGAAGTATCTATCCCAAGATTTCTCTTTCTCTTCAGTCATATCAGCCAAGAAGGAAAGGTGTCCTGGCCAGGAGGTGATATGGTAGGAGAAACTCCAGAGCCAGTTGTAGAAATAGAGTGTAGGAACTTAGAAATGACATGTCAGCATAGCAGCTGAGCTGGGCAGCCACTTAGAGATCTTGTCCTAAGAGCTTTGTTGCCCCTGAAGTTAGAACTCAAAGGCTACAAGTCACTGGAAAGGAATGCGTATGAGGTAGAGACGCTGTAACGGGAGCCATCAGGGATGTTTGCCTAAGGGTGCTAAAGGACTATCTGAAGCTTACCTGGGAATGGCAGGATAACACATGCCAGAGAACCCGCTAACCTGTCTATCATTCCTTTGACAGAGTGACGTCAGAATCAAGTTTGAGCACAACGGGGAAAGGCGGTAAGTCTGCCTTCTGATCAGTGGTTGTGTTCACGTGTGCTGCGGTTCTCAGAAAGCATCAAGCTTATGGAAGCTGTTTCCCTGGAGTGATCCCTGTGGGCTCCCTGGCTAGATGATGGGGTTGATTTGGCATAAAAGGGCAATTTTTACTTTTGGCTTGGCTTACCAATTAAACTTTATTTTTGGTCTTAGGAATGGAAGCCATTTCAACTGCTTTTACTGTTTTTACTCTTCTGCTATTATTCTGCTCCTGTGGGGTCCACCATTTTGCTAGGGGAGGAAGTCAGGACTCCAGCCCTACTCAGTTATGACTTCCAGATACACTGACACTGTGCCACCTGATAGCATCAGAAGGAGATCAGGAGGCATCTGGGTGGCTCAGTCGGTTGAGTGTCCGACTCTTGATTTCCACTCAGGTCATGATCCCAGGGTTATGGGATTGAGCCCCATGTCAGGCTCCATGCTAAGTGTGGAGCCTGTTTAAGATTCTCTCTCTCTCTCTCTCTCTCTCCCTCTGCCCCTCTCCTCTCTCTGTCCTCCCTCTGCCCTCTCCTCTTCTCTCTCTCTCTTCCCTCTGCCCCTCTCTTCTTATCTCTCTCTCTCTCTCAAAAAATAAAAATAAAAAATTAGTTAAAAGAGGATCAAGATTATCCTGTGATGTGGTGCTATTTCCAGTCCAGTAGAGTGGCCCTGGCCCCTGGCTTTGTCCACATCAGGGCCAGGTTAGTGACTTGGAAGTTTCTTTGTAATGTGTCAGGGTCATGGGAAGCTGCATCAAGTCTGTCAGTTGTGAAAGATCATTTGAGGACATAGAAAGAGGGAGTTTTTCAGTCTATATTCAGTATCTTACCTTGTTAGGGAAGTGAAAGTAATGTTATGAAACCCTTTTGTCCTTTCCTCCATTGTTAGTATTTAGTTTTTTGTAGGAAACCAAGATAGAAGTTTTCAGTGGAGAAAAATAGGACTCCACTTAATTTCTAAAGTTATTTAAGGAAAAACTTATTTTTTTTAAACTCAACACGGGGCTTGAACTCACAACCCCAACATCAAGAATCGCATGTTCTGACTGTGCCAGCCAGATGCTCCTTAAGGAAGAACTTTTTTTTTTTTTTAATTTTTTTTTTCAACGTTTATTTATTTTTGGGACAGAGAGAGACAGAGCATGAACGGCGGAGGAGCAGAGAGAGAGGGAGACACAGAATCGGAAACAGGCTCCAGGCTCTGAGCCATCAGCCCAGAGCCTGATGCGGGGCTCGAACTCACAGACCGCGAGATCGTGACCTGGCTGAAGTCGGACGCTCAACCGACTGCGCCACCCAGGCGCCCCAAGGAAGAACTTTTAAATAAACTTTATTTTGAGAGAGAGACAGAGCATCCCAAGCAGGCTCCACACTATCAATGCTGAGCCCAGTGTGGGGCTTGATCTCACAACCATGAGATCATGACATGAGCTGAAATCAAGAGTTGGATGCTAACAGATTGAGCCACCCAGACGCCGCTTAAGGAATAACTTTTGAAAAGCATACAGAACTCTGGTAGTGGGATAATTGGGACCCTGTGTGTGCACGCATGTGGCGCATATGTGCCTGAGTGTGCTTTTCAATATGTTTCCTGCTATTCCAGTCTCTCTCATTGATACCCCACTTTTGCCTTTGCTTTGAGCATTTGGAAATGTGAAGAGCAAACCCATGAGAATAAGCTCTTCCTCTTAGATTAGTTCCACCAGAGGACATTAGTGCCTCCAAACATTGTTAGCACAAGTCCAGATATGTGGCTGCTGTTCTCCCTTAAAAAGATATGTTAACAAGCCTGCAAGGTTGTCAGAGGTTGCCTGGTGGAAACACTGTGGTCTGCAGAGCCAGAGCCCTGCTACTGCGGTGTGTGTTCTAGGGCTGTTTCAGGCCTGGAGGGAGGAAAGTCTTCTGATTTCTGTCCCCAGCGGCTCATCCTGTGTCCTGCCAGTAGCAGAGAAGTTGAATTGTCACTTGATTGTTGCTGCTTTTCACACTTCTGACTTGACTGGGTTTTGGAAGGATTGCCAAACTCAGACTGGCAGAGAGTTTTCAGAAGTAGATACAAAATCAAAAGCTCAATTGTGTTGGAGCCTAATTATGTGGTTACGCTCTCCTGAATTCCTGTTCCCAAAGTGGTATGTAGTTACAGTGAGCAGACTTACACTGAGAAAGTGTATGTGTTTAGTTTCAGAGAAGCTGCCAGATCGAAACCACAAATATTTAAGGTGGTCAGGTAGGAATGGCCTTTCAAAGCCTGAACAGCAGAGTGTTGGTATCAAGATTTCGAAAACTGTGCATTCTCTTTTCATGGAGCTGTTTTCAGGAGCCATTGCATTTCACTGTTTGTGTACTACATGTGGAATTGAGGACTTTTAAGTTGGTGCGGGGAAGCCAAGTTGCAGCTGCACTATGCCAGACAGCTCTGGTTTCATGTGTTTTATGTCTTAGGATTTTATAGAGAATATGATTGTGGGCTTTCTTTACTTTTTTGCAGGGAATGTGGATAGTATATATCTAAATGTTGTAGGCCCTTAGAGAATTAGAATGTACAGAAAAGAGGGAAGAAATAGTCTTTTTCCATTCACCTATGCTAAGTATCCATTCTGTTTCCCTTTGCTTTGGAAGGGTAGGGATCCGGCTCCTAACGCTTTTACCTTTTAGCCCCAGGAGGGCAGAAGAGGACTGTAGATTCAAACTCCTTCCCTTGGAAAGCTTCCCTGTCTGGACACTGGTGAGAGTGGTTGTCACAGGTGTTAGTCCCCTCTTTGAAGCATTGGCTAAAAATGCCTACCACTCAGGGTGATGGCGGCAGCTTCGATCTTACCAACGCTGATAGTCCTGGTTTCTGATCTTGACTTTGGGGCTGCTTTTGAGGTTTTGAATGGCTTGTTGCCAGGCAAAATGCAGGAGAATTTATCTGAGCCTGATCCTTTTCTAATGGTGTGCTAGGGACATACGAATGGTCTCCTGGTATTTTTTTCAGGAAGACTGGCCCCTGTTGCTGAGATGCTGACGAAGGAGGTATGATTTGCTATTAGGAATTAATGGAAAGCCATTCTCTCAAAAGTCTCCAGAAAATGTCCATATCTAGATAACCCATATCTAGATAGCATTACACAGTATCATTCCTTGGCACAGTTGGTTTGAGGGAAAAAAAATACAAGGATTACAGTATGAATGGATTCCCAGGTGGGATATGAACTAATATATTCAATATAATTTCCAAAAATGAAAGGTGGTGATGGATAAAGGAAAAGTTATGGAGAAATTATCTTCCTGGGATGTTAGGCTTTGTGTGAAGGATAGACTGGTTGATAGAAGTATGCTATTAAGGTTGTCCAAAAGAACTTTCTTTGTTGTCCAGTATAGTAACCACTGGTCACATTGCCTTGTGGCTAGTGAGACTGAGGAACCAGTATAAAGTTTAATTTTAATCAATTTGAATTTAACCAGCTGCATGTGGCTAGTGGCTACCACATTGAATAGTACAGTTCTAGGATGATGGAAGCTTTTATGCTGCCTACTTATTTGTGCCAGCCTGGCACAGAAGAACATTAAAGAAATTATCTGGTCAGATTCCATTAAAATCCAGTAGCTTAGATCCCTCTGTCCTGTGGTTTATTGCTTCTTACTCTGGTTATACCACTTCCCACTCTGGAGGAGCAGAGAAGATGTAAAAAAACCACACACTTCTCAGCATGAGGAGGGCAAGAACTGTAGAGGCTCCATGGCTGAATACTGCTACTCTATCAAGCACTAGTCATATTTCGTCCAGTCTAGGCTACTAAGAGATGAAGGTGGTTTTGATATATATTTTCCCCCATCACATTAAACATAAATTCATGTGTTTATTAGTCATTCATAACTCTTTGAATTGTCATAATATCCTTGTCTATGTTTCTGTTGGGTTGTTTGTCTTACTGATTTTGCATGGATTATTTTTCCACGTTTGATATTTCTTAACTTTGTTGAGGGCTGATCATTTTGCTATCAGAAGTTTACATTTTTGTTGTTAAATCTGCCTTCTTCCTCCTTGTCTTCTGTATTTTATATAATGCTTAGGAAGACCTTCTCCACTCCAATATTTTTTAATCCTATGCATTCCTCTGTGTGTGTGTGTGTGTGTGTGTGTGTGTGTATACACACACACACACACACACGTAGAGAGAGGGAGAGAGAGAATATATGAGTTACTTTCTGATATTCTCTTGTTTTCACTTATCTCATTGTTTATTTTTATCTTAAGTATTTAAGTTGTAATGTATTGGGTTGGACCCATATGGCCGCTTTTGTACATCAAAAATTGTTGACTACCAGCAGCATACAAAGGTAGAGAGAATGTTATACTGAACCCTTCTGAACCTGTAACCCAGATTTGATATTACCAATATTTTGTCAATTTTTTGTATATTTCATTCTTCTGTTTCATTCATTTTGTATGTTTAATCTGTCCCCAGTTTTAAATTTTGCTGTGATGTTTAATTGACAGATTCTTTTAACACATCTTTGAACAAGTTCTTACTCTACTCTGTATTTATAGACATTGTGTTTTGGGGGCACCTGGGTGGCTCTGTTGGTTAAGCGTCCGACTTCGGCTCAGGTCATGATCTCACGGTTCGTGAGTTCGAGCCTTGCATCGGGCTCTGTGCTGACAGCTTGGAGCCTGGAGCCTGCTTCAGATTCTGTGACTCCCTCTCTCTCTGCCCCTGCCCTGCTTGCACTCTGTTTCTCTCTCAAAAATAAATAAAACGTTTTTTAAAAAGTTGTTTTTTGAACTGACCTAATGAGTTTCTCTAGAAAAGTGTCAATATCAACACTACTTATATGATCATATGTGTCACTTGTTAAAAAAAACTTAGGCATGTAACCAACTCAAGGGGAATTCTTTTGACTCTTAGGTAGGAAATCTCAATTCTGAAGATAATCAGCATTGAGATTCCTCTGGCATCAGCCTTGGATAAGACCTTTCAGGTCCTGGAGTTGAGTCATTTAGGAGTTAAGACCATGTTTTCAGGACCACTGCTCCAGTCTCCAGGTTTTCTTCCTAACAAGAGTGTTTAGAACCTAATGTTTAAATCCAGATGTCCTGCTTTTTTCTTTTTTTAAGTTTATTTATTTATTTTTGAGAGAGACAGAGAGCATAAGCAGAGGAGGGGCAGAGAGAGAGGGACAGAGGATCCTAAGCAGGCTCCATACTGACAGCAGAGAGCCTAATGCAGGGCTCGAACTCACGAACCGTGAGATCATGACCTGAGCCAAATTCGGATATGTAACTGACTGAGCCACCCAAGCGCCCCAGGTGCTTGGATACTGAACTGTCATTTATAGAAAGATCTGAGCTGAAATGGTAGAACAATTATTGGGACTGAGCAATGTTTGTGATGCTCAGGAGAAAGGTAAAAAAAATAAATAAAGTAGGTAAGAGAAGAAAAGAAAAAATAGAAAGTCAAACTGTATGAAGGAGAAAAAGAGAATCCTATGTTTAAAAGAACAGGAAGATATTCAGAAGTCCTAGCTTTCCAAATCTGACTTTTAAAATATACAATTAACGATGCTTCCTATTCCTTTTCAGAATTATAGCATTCAGCCGGCCTGTTAGATATGAAGATGTGGAACACAAGGTGACAACAGTGTTTGGGCAGCCTCTTGATCTTCATTACATGAATAATGAGGTAAGAAAGTAGATGGATGGTATGGAGACAAGATGGGGTGACAGCTGACTACCTTTTTCTTTCTCCTTAACTGAGGATATTTTAGTTTGTTCCTCTAATATCATCTGCAGGTTTTCCTTTTCTGGAGCCTCTTTCCTTAATTTCAATAATTCTGGGATTTCTGGTTTTTGCTACATGGGGGATTCCATAGCTACTTCCATTCTGCCTGCTCAGTCAGTGGTGGTAGCTCTAATACTCCATGGTGGGAACAGGTATGGTACTGGGGCCAGGATGTATATTGTCTCTGTTATGTTTTGTAGCTTATCTTTTTCTTTCCAGCACAACCTTAACAAGAAGCAGAGGTTTAGGAGGGGCTGGAGAGGTGTGGAAAACTGGTGGGTAGTTCCTCTATTGACAATCATAAATACTGGACTCTTCTCTCAAAGTTTAACTCCCAAGTGTAGTTTATTTCCAAAGTTAGCACCTACTCAAGTGATTTCTTTAACTCTTCTTCCTCCTGTCCCCTGCCCTTCCTTCCAGTTCTTATTTTTTCATACTTTGAATGTCACCCAGGAAGGGATTCTTCTGAGTGTCAGTTACTTGGCTGCTTTTCCAAGAAAGGTACCAGAGGCTACAGTCTGCTTGGGCTGATGCTTTGCATTAGTCTGAGAGGCAGTGTGTTGGTGCCTAGTAAAAAGTGTGCATCTTGAGGGAATTGAATTGGGGGACAAGACAAGAAAGCTGGGCAACATCCTGGCTCTTTGGGAATTGGGTCCTTATTGTGTAGTTTTGTTTTATTGGTTAAAGAGTTAAGAATCTCCTCCATAAAGCAACCCAAGTGTCCATCCATCCATCAATAGATGAATGGATGAAGAAGATATGGTATATATAGAGAGAGTGAAATATTACTCAGCCATAAAAAAGATGAGATCTTACCATTTGCAACAACATGGAGGGACCTAGAGGGTGTTATGCTAAGTGAAATAAGTGAGACAGAGAAAGACAAATACCATATGATTTCACTTATAGATAGAATCTAAAACAAAACAAATGAATAAATAAATGAAAAACAGAAACAGACCCATAAATACAGGGAACAAACTGATGGTTATCAGAGGGGAGAGGTAGGCAAAATGTGTAAAGGGGGTGAGAGATACAAGCTTCCAGTTATGGAATGAGAAGTCATGGGGATAAAAGGTACAGCAGAGGGGATATAATGGTATTGCAGTAGCGTTATATGGCAACAGATGGTAGCTACATTTGTGGTGAGCACAGTATAACATACAGACTTGTTAAATCAGTGTGTTGTACACCTGAAACTAACGTGACATTATGTGTCAACTATACTTTAAAAAATAAAAGCAAAAAACCTTCAGCTGGAGAAAAAAGGAATTTCTTCCATAATTTGGGGCTGACATCTATAGGGGCTGAGATTTGTTGGCTAAAACCCCCCAATCCCCTTTTATACAAAATATACAACTACAATTGGATATGTTGCCCAATAGCTAACAAAAATAAGACTGTCTGATCTCTTGTTTTTTTGTGACAAATTTTAGAAATACAGCAGATTTGGAAAAGAAACCACTAGCTGTATAGTTAATAAGTAATGCAGATGAACTTTTAAAAATTGCAGCTCAAGCTTCAGTCACTGCATAGAAAGCAAGGCTGGAGTCTGCCAGCTAATCAGCATTAAAGAAGGTATTCTTTAGTGAGGAAAGACTTTTCTGAATGATTTAGTGCTCATTTCTCTTTCCATTAAGAATTCCACATGTCCCAAAATCCATTTTCAAATTCTTTGGGCAATAAAGTGTCTTCCCAGAATGTTAGTCGTTCCTTTATTTAAATATTTATGCAGATGTTAATTCTAAAGCCAAACATAATTAGTAGTTAGTAATTATTTTAGATGATGCATGTCTTTCCATGCTCTGCTAATGTGAATGACCAAGAATTGACTAGTTTACATTTTATTAATTTAAAAATCCCTCAACCTTTTTCTTTTCTTTGCCCTCTAAACCTTGCCACGTCAGGATTTGAGAACCACATGTGAGAAATCGGTTGGTATTTTATTTTATGTTTACTTATGTTTTTAATAGCTTTATTGAGGTACAATTTACCCACCATAACATTTACCCTTTTAAGCTGTACAATTCAGTGGTTTTTAATATATGTACAGAGTTGTATAACCAACACTACTATCTACTCCAGATACCCCAAAGAAAAGGCCTGTATCCATTAGCAGTCACTTCCTATCCCCTCCTCTCCCTAGCACCTGGCAGGCAAACACAAACCTACTTTCTGTCTCTTTGGATTTGCCTGTTCTGAACATTTCATATACATGGAATCATATAACATGTGGCCTTTTGTGTTTGGCTTTTTGCACTTAGCATAATGTTTTCAAGATAATAATATTCCATTGAATGGATAAACCACATTTTGTGTATCCATCTGGATACTGGAATTGTTTTCACTTTTTTGACCATGATGAGTAATGCTGCCATAAACATCTGTGTACGCATTTTCATATGCACGTATTTTTTTCAGTTCTCTGGAGTATATACCAAGGAGTAGAACTGTTGTCTTACGGTAACTCTATGTTATTGTTTTGAGAAACTGTCCATCCTTCCCATATCCACTGTACCATTTTACATTCCTACCAGCAGCATAGGAAAGTTATAATTTCCCTATGTCCTCATCAAGACTTGTTACTTTTTGGGTTTTTGCATATCTGTTTTTTAAATTATAGCCATCCTAGTAGGTACGAAGTGGTATCTCATTGTGGTTTTAATTTGCATTTCCCTAATGACTAATGACATGGAGTGTCTTTTTGGTGCTTATTGGCCATTTGTCTGTCTTCTTTGGGTGATGTCTATTCAAATCTTTTGTCCATTGGAAGAATTGGATTCTTTGTCCTCTTACTGTTGAGTTGTAAGAGTTCTATATATATTCTGGATACTAGACCCATATCATACTTTTGCACAATTGTAGTTTGTTTGTTTAAGTTAAAGCCTACTCCAGTTATTTCTTTATCTCTCTCCACCTTCCACAACAGTTCTTGTTTATTCATACTTTGAATGTTACAGGAAGGAATTCTTTTACGATGTGATAAGATTTGCAAAATTTTCTCCCATTCCATGAGTTGTCTTGAAATTTTATTTTATTTTATTATTTATTTATTTATTTTAAGCAATCTCTGCTCCCCACATGGGGCTCAAACTCACAACCCCAAGATCATGAGTTGCATGATCTTTTGACTGAGCCAGCCAGGTGCCCCTTGAAATTTTATTTTAAATACTGTTCTTGCTCTTTGTTTTCTCCTGGCCTAGAATTTAGTGTTGCCATCTCCTTTTATTATAAAATGGGAACTGAAGAAATGAATTGGACTTTTGCTTGATTTTGTGTTTGCCACAAACGTGTAAGATCTGACATTTGCTGGGTCCTAGGCAAAGTGTACTTTTGCATTTTTTAATACTAAGTACTCATAGTGTCCTCTGCATTTAACAGCAAGTGAGACTTATCCATACCCTCAAGGGCGATCTCTTTAATACTTCAGGGGAATGAAAACAGAGGAGATTGTTTCTGAATTCTAGTCACTGGTTTTTATCTTTAAACGTTAAGATATTAAACTCTGTTATGTGGCCTAAATTCGTGTTCGTATTTGAGTAACAGTTTTCATCCTCTGCCTATCCCCCTCCTCCTCCTATGCCTTCTCTGCTTGTTGTGTTAATTGCAGCACAGGCTAAGGTGAGATATTTAATTAATTTGGGAAGAAATATGGGGCTTTAACTGTTTAGGATTTGATGCTTTGGAGAAAAGAGTATTTTTAGAGAGGAAGCTCTTCTCAGAAAGTATCTTGAAACAAACTACTGATGTGTTGCACAGCATGGATAAACTCAGAAACATTAAGCAAAAGAAGTAGATACAAAAGACTATGAACTGAATTGAACATGTATGAATTAATAGGATTCCATTTATGTGAAATATCCAAAAGAGGTAAATCTACAAAGACAGAATAGATTCATAGCTGCCTGGGGCTACAGGTGGGAAGAGGGAGTGACTGTAAATGGGCACAAGATCTTTTTGAAACAATGGAAATGTTTTAAAATTGAATTATGATGATGGTTGCACAACTTTGTAACTTTACTAAAAATTATTGAATTGTACACTAAGGAAAAGAAAAAATACCTAGATGGTTTGAATTAATTTTACGACCCCATACTATCCAATTAGATTGTTTTCATTCAGGTATTTTTTTTTAATTTAGCCTGTTTCTAAACTAAAGACATATTTTATATGATTCCCTTTTTCTGTGTCTGTGTCCCAGCTTTCCATCCTGCTGAAGAACCAAGATGATCTTGATAAAGCAATTGACATATTAGACAGAAGCTCAAGCATGAAAAGCCTTAGGATATTGCTGCTGTCCCAAGACAGAAACCATGTAAGTAGCCCCTTTGATGACCTGGCGGCTGGACAGAGGGCAAAACTTGCTGTTCTTTAAGAGTTCACCTGGTTTCCTTGACAGAATTTTGTATTCCTCAGCTGCTGCTAAAGCAAGCAAGCACATACGTGGAGCCCAGCACAGCCCACTGTGCCAGTGGCCAGATAGCAGTTTGCATGTGATTTCACTGTGAAGTCAAGTCACCTGTGTTAAAGTTGCAGCTAAAGGTTACTTGGCTTGTGGCATGGGAGGAAGGAAAACATTTATGATTAAAGAGAAAATTCTTTTTCTCTATATTTATGTTATTTCCATTTGATTTGGACCGTAACAAGAGAGATTTGATGAGGGTGAAGGTGCTTAGCGAAGGCTGCTAGGGATTTGAGACTATCCTGTAGACCTACTCTTACAACCCCTCAGCAACCGTGCCTGTCTCTTGGGATACATGTAGGAAACAAGCTTTTCCTTCTTTTCAATGGCAGAAAGGCCATGGAGTGGAGGGCCTCTTATAACTTACCAGCCACTACCTTACCAAATGGCAGGCGATCTGCAGAGGCCGTCAGAAGTGAAGGATTATCCCTTGTTAACTTCTGTAAAAGGTCCCTGGGGGCCTACATTTCACAAGAATGATTGCAATCTGTGTGTCTTCTAATCACTGATTCCTGTGCCAGTTTTCTTGAGATGCATGTTCCTAAAGGTTTCTTGGCACTCTTTCCCTTCCCTTTGCTCGAAGACAGCCAGCTGTGACATACCTTCATAAACACACCATACCAGGACGGAGTTTAGGTGGAATGGTGCTCATGCTGACCATTTATTTTTAAAAAGATGTATTGATATTGGGCTGTCCTACTGATTAGGGGGGAGCACAAGAGAATGCAGTTAGGAGGCCTTAGGAGGGGGAAGGGCAGAGAGAGAGGGAAAGAGAGAATCCCAAGCAGGCTCCACGCTCAGCAAAGAGCCCAACATGGGGCTCAGTCTCACAACTGAGATCATGACCTGAGTCAAAATCGAGAGTTGGACGCTTAGCCAAATGAGCCACCCAGGTGCCCCAAGAAGACATTTTCTAATATTACCGAAGTGTCCTTGTGATTGAGGATGGTCTTCTCTGTCTTTTTTCTGGCTTTGTGTTGGAAAGTATTCTGAAATGAAATATATCCTTTATTATTTTATTTTTCTGTTCAAGTTACTCACCTCCTCTTTATAGACTTTATTTCTTTCATAGGATCCTATCATAGGATCTAAATTTAGCCTAGCACCCAGGGCTTATCACTATCTACCCTTGCTTTCAACTCCCCAGTCTCATCTTTCCACATTCTTCAGCATACTCTCCCCTTTCTACAGTTCTTACTTTTTGCTCTTTCCCAGACCGTGGCTATTTTTAGTATCTGGCTTGATTTACCTGCTACAGTTTGGTCAGTGTTTTTGCCTGAGCCATCTTGATTACTTTCTGTTCTTTTAGTCATTGGATATAATTTGTATACTTGTTTATAAGTTGCTTACTAATTCCCCTCTAGTTGTTGCATATTTGTACATGTTATCCCAAAAGATTATTAAGGTCCTTGAGAACAGGAGCTGTGACTTAATGTTTTGGAACCCTTCCCCACCCATCCTCTTAAGAAAACACAGTGAATGCTTCTTGATTATTAGCAGAAGTCAAGCAGAAATCATATTCAGCAAATCTTCTATATGGAAGAAGCTAGAATCGGGGTTTGGTTTAATGATGTGATTGCTTGACTGGGAGCTAGCACACTTGATCATGATCCCTCCATTCCCATGATGAGAAGGTATAGACAACTCGATCCTTACATCTACTTTCCCATCCATTAAGGGGTGTACATGGCTGCAGAGACTGACACAACACTGAGCTGCCTGAAAGACGACCATCTGAGCTCTGATACCCAAGGCATTGCGTTGCATTAGATGTTGCATAAAATAAATGCCACATTGATGCCTCTCTTTCTTTCTTTCTTTCTTTCTTTCTTTCTTTCTTTCTTTCTTTCTTTC
>NW_024412437.1:1159414-1189808 GCF_014898765.1 Herpailurus yagouaroundi
TTCTTTCTTTCTTTCTTTCTTTCTTTCTTTCTTTCTTTCTTTCTTTCCTTCCTTCCTTCCTTCTTCCTTCCTTCCTTCCTTCCTTCCTTCCTTCCTTCCTTCCTTCCTTCCTTCTTTTTATGGAACACTTCATGAATTTGCATGTCATCCGTATACATGCTAATTTTTGTATTATTCCAGTTTTAGTATTTGTGCTGCCAGAGCAAGCACTGATGCCTCCCCTTCTAAGGACCTATATTTTAAAAAATTACTATAAAGTCAGTATAACTTTTTTATAAAGTTTATGGGGCGCCTGGGTGGCTCAGTCGGTTGAGCGTCCGACTTCGGCTCAGGTCATGATCTCACAGTCTGTGAGTTCGAGCCCCGCGTCGGGCTCTGTGCTGACCGCTCAGAGCCTGGAGCCTGTTTCAGATTCTGTGACTCCCTCTCTCTCTGCCCCTCCCCCACTTGCATTCTGTCTCTCTCTGTCTCAAAAATAAATAAACACTTAAAAAAAAATTTTTTTAAAAGAGAGAACTATCCTATGTAATCCTATCAGTATGACACATTGATTGATATTTACATGTGCCCCTGTAGTTTTTGAGCATATGTGTACATACTTCAAATGTTGTCATGGTAGTCATATAATTTTCTCAATTATTTTTTCACTTAATATTGTCACGCACATTTTTCTATGTTAATATGCAGTCTTCATAATTATAATTTATAAGGGTTCATAATTCCCTTGAGTGGATATATAGTATAATAACCATTTTTGTTACTGTCAAGTCATTTAAGCTTTTTTTTTTTTTTTTGCATTTATAAAGATTTACATTTAAGACTAGCAGTGGTAATGGTGGTGATAAAACCTTTCTTTGGGAGCTTCCTCAGCTAGACCTCAGACTTCTTAATAAACACAAGTATCATGATCCAGATTTGCTATGTGCTCAGGAATCCCACCTCCAGAACAGTGCTTCTCTAAGCATCTATGATGCAATGTCAGTTTTGTTCTGATTTCTAGTCTGTCATGCATCAGTTCCTTTTAAAACACAAAAACTGAAAAATGAAATGGAAAAGGAAACCAGTGACATACAAAATACAAGACCACAGTTTTTATTATTAGATTCAATAGACAGAAAGTCAGTCTGCCAAATTGCTGTAAAAGTCTGTACAGAGTTATTCTCCGTTTCTGTATTTACCTCGTTGAGGACTGTTATACCACGGCTTGTGGCCTGGTGCCAGCCTACAGATCATACTTCGGTATGCTGCTCCAGGATACCATAGCACCCTGCCTGCCTCATCTCTTGCTGGCAACTCTCAGCCACTTCGTTTCTCTACTGAGTTTATTTTCTTTTTAGCAAGCGATTGCCTCATCCACCTATTGTTATCACTTATACCTTTACTTCCCTTCTTATTCCTGTTTCTAAATGTGTGGTCTCAAAAAATAAATAAATAAATAAATTAAATAAATAAATAAATAAATAAATAAATAAATGTGTGGTCTCTTCTCTCTGAATTCCTTTTCTGCTGATCCTTCTATGACAACTTCTAATCTTTCCTCTGCCTTTACCCCTCACCAAGGTGTATATCATACCCCTCCCACCTCACCTGTCCAAGGCCATGTCTTAGGCTTCAATATTGTTCTTACCTGAGAACTCCTGGATTTTGGTCATCACAGAGTCTGAAGAGCCTCTCTCTAGCCTTACTTTCTCCTGCCCTTTTAAGAAACTTCATCATCTCCTTTGGTAGTTCTTGCCACATTAGGCCTGTGCCTGGAACCATCACCTCTTAGATTATTGCTATTACAGACTTCTCTAAACATGTGTGCATCTGTTAGTTTATCTTTCCTCTCTTGATCTTATAACTTCCTAGACCCAGCTTTTCTACTCTCTTAAAGTAATCTCAAGCTTAACATTCTTTTTTTTTTTATAAGAAGGTTTTTTATAATTTTTATTTTTTATTTTTTTGAGAGAGAAAGAGAGCAAGCAAGTAAGCATGGGGCGGGGGGGGGGGGGCGGGGGGAAGAGAGGGAGGGAGGGAGAATCCTAAGCAGGTTCCACGCCCAGCACAGAGCCCAACACAGGGATCAATCTCACGAACATGAGATCATGACCTGAGCTGATATCAAGAGTCGGACACTTAACCGACTAAGCCACTTCAAGCTTAATGTTCTTTTGTCACTTATATCCGAATATGATAAAAACGAAATACCCAGCCACCTTAAACTGAGTATGGCATTTTATTTTATTACCTCAGATTCTCCCTGACAAAAGTAAACTTTTAATCTTCTCTTCCAAATGTTGCCCAGTTCCCAAATATCCCATCAATGAGTTTGATGCTACCTTTTCTGCTATTTAAGTTAAAAATATCAAGGACAATGTAAAGAGTAATCCATCTTTTTTGTCTTACTAAAATAATGGGGCAAGTGCAAGAAGACAGGATCAAAGTTGTTGAGTGGCATAGCTTCAGTCTGGTCCCTGTTTAAAAAGTGTGTAAGTGCTTTTGTCTCTCATTGATTCTTGCAACTTTGAGGGGTCCAGGGCAGGTATCTGTTCTTGCCAGTCTAAACCTGGGGAGACTGAGACAGAGTGACTTGCCTGAGGTGAAGCAGTAAATGGTGACAGAGCTGGTCTAGAATCCAGATGTTCTGTGTAGTTCAGTACCTGTCAGTTACCATCCAGGATGGGGATCTTAGAATTATTGTAGTCCTTGGGAAACCTCCTCCAGGTTCCTCCACAGTTTGTTAGAAACAGAACAGAAAATATAACATTGCCCATGGGGAGAAGTTGTGAGATGTTATGTCACTCTCTTCCCCACAGCTCAGAGGGCAACCGAACTAGAATAGGTCTAAGGGAAGATGAAATTTTCAAGGGGTTGAAAATTCACTTTTATATATGAATAGCTTAAAAAGCCTGGAACTCTTTAGTCTGGAAAGGCAGCCTAAGCATATACGTAATCAGAATCTACGAAGCACTGAAGAGTAGGGATAATGAAAACACAGATTTAGTCACCTTGTCCTGGTTTGGATGAACCCCTTAAATATCGGGGGGAATATTTGGTGCAAAGTCTCTTGTTGCCACCCTTAAGGCAGAGGCCTGGTGAGATCCAGGTGCCGTTTCTCACTTGATGCTCCTGCGAACCAAACTGACACAACCACACACACACACACCCCTTCCCCCTGCATAGTTGAGCCTACTTGTTCACTTTGTCTCATACCACCAGATCTCTTAGCAAGGTAATTTGTGAATCCACTTTTGTGACCTTTTCTGCTGATTTTCTAGCTTCCAGTCACTGCAATCTTTATGAAATTGGTTCCCTGGTAATTTTTCATGTCATTTGTATCAGCCAGACACACTGCTACCTGCAGAGTCCTTCAGTGAGGCACGGGGTAGGCAAATGCCACCTTCTGTTTGCTGTCTTTAGAACGTTCTGCTGGCCACCCACTCTATACCCGTGGGCTCTGCTTTCACTCCACTGCTGTCCCCTTTTGGTTTTCCTAGTCCCACCTTCCTCCTTCCTCTCTTTCCCACTTCTCTGTCTTGTTCAAGGTTCCCTGAATCCTTGCATGAACCTCATTTTTGTTTACAATGCCATTGCCTTTTATCCCCTTAAATCAGTGTTTTCAAAATTGACTGAATATTACACACACTTGGGGAGATTTAAAAAATACCAACCCTTTGGCCCCAGCCCCAGAGATCCTGTTGTAGTTGGTGTGAGGTGTGTGTGGCCCCACAGGCAGCTCTTCAAGTGGGTGGCTAGGATTGGGAACCGTGACCTTAAATTGAAGTGTTACTCTCCTCCTAAGACCTCCTGCTCAAAGTGTGACCCATGGATCAGCAGCATTAGCATGCCTGGAAGCTTGTTAGAAATGCAGATTCTCGGGGCACCTGGCTGGCTCAGTTGGTGGAGTGTGTGACTCTTGATCCCAAGCCCCATATTGGGTGTAGAGATTACTTAAAAATAAAATCTTTAAAAAAAAAAAGAAAAAGAAATGCAGATTCTCTACTCCACCCCAGACCTACTGAGTCAGAATCTCTGTTTTAACAAGGTTCCAGTTGGATTTGTGCACATTAAGGTGTGAAAAGCCTGCTTTGAAACCTTCATACGTTTTCCAACCTGTTGCCACAACTGCAGCCTTTCCTTCTGTAGGTCTGTGCTTTTGCTGGCTGTGGAACCTACTTTCTCATCTCAGCTTTTAGAATTTAGAATTGAGAGTTTAGAGTATATGTTCTTTGATACATTTCAAATTCACGCCACCAAGATTTCTGGAATAGGCCCTGTGTGTAAGTAGGTGTGCTGGGGGGGGGGGGGGCAGCTCATCACGTGGCTCTTCTCTTTCTGACTGCAGGGCTGTGGCCTTCCCTTGCCCTTCACTGGCCTGCTTCCCCAGTATGTGGCTTTGACTGTTTTTTCCTTTCTGACTCTCAGCAGAGAGCTATTGCACATCGGAGGCTTCTGCAAGAACATTCACTTCCCCTTGGTTCTGACTTCCCGTTAGAGCAAGACAGTTTGTGAAGACAGCCCTGCATGTGATAAAGTCTGGTGTGGGGAGACCAGAGGAGGCTGCTTGGCAGCTGAATTACCCCTGAAAGCGGGCCTTTTTCCTGGAGGACAGGATATAGTTTGTTTAGGTCAGACTTTTTTTTCTTATGTGAGGTAGAAGAGCTCAAGAAGCAACTAGAAATTTGACCCAAGTTCTTTAGAGTCCTGACCTCCCAGCCCCACTCTCTGGAGTGCTCTGCATGTTTGTGACTGCATCCTGACGCCACTTGCTCACCACTGAGCTTCAGTTTTTAGCTTTCTCAGTGCAAGGGCCCTCCTTTGTTGCTTTGATTTTTTTTCTAGGGCTCACTGGTGGCTTGACTGGGACAGTGCCAGAGCAAGGGTGCATGTGGTAATGTTGATGATCCCATTCTGTTCTGAGATCCTTGACCTCTGGCAGAATGGTACCTTTGATAGCCTTTCCCAGATGAACACAATCCTGAGATGGTTTTCATAGAAAGCCTGGTTATGTTAATCAACTGAGACTTTGCCTTAATTTTGAGGGAGTGATTATGATTGGGGCAGAAGCAGCACATCAAGCTACTTTGAGAAATACATGTTTATCACCCAGATTTCTGTTGCGCAGGGAGGTTGCCATCATTCTCTATTCTGACCCCCCACTCAGCAGGTGATCTCGCTGCTGAAATAATTTCCTGCTATTTTTCCCAAGCTCTCTGGAGAATTTTATGAGGGAGTGTTTACAACTGTCTTTTCTGTTTGGCATATTATTATAGGAAAACTTGTTATTCCTCCATGCCTAGGTCATCACTCTTTAAACTGGGGCAGTGGGTCTCAGTGCTCAGATAACACTGAAGCTGTAAAACTACTGTGAGGAAATAGTGATTTGCCAAGACATATCGAAGAGTGAGATTTGGGGGAAGAGACTGGGTAGCTCGTGTATTGAAAGCATGAAGGCAGCTAAGAACATGAGTCTTAGGGAAGGGGAGGAGGCCTTTCTTGGCCTGCCTGCCTAAAGATAGCTCAGCTTTTTTCCTCTTATCTTGCAGACCAGTCCCTCTCCCCATTCTGGGGTGTCCAGGCAGGTGCGGATCAAAGCTTCCCAGTCTGCAGGAGATATAAATACCATCTACCAGCCCCCAGAGCCCAGAAGCAGGCACCTCTCTGTCAGTGAGTATTTCACCCCTTTTTTCCCTGTCATCTAATTTATCTGCCCATGCTTTTTAAAAATCAAATATTTATTAATTAAAAAACCATCATTTGTAGATTACTACCCTGTGCAAAATAATCCTCTGTGCCTTTATTTGGGGGGAATGGGTAGAGAAATGACTGGAATAGTGTCCCAACCCTCAAGGAACTTATAGTGTAACAACATGACGGCATGACCAAGTTCCTTTTGAATATGTCTGAAAAAGTGATCTCCTCAAACATCTGCTTGAAGACCTCCAACGACAGTCTACTCTCATTTTTTGTAACGTTTATTTATATTACTTTTGAGAGACAGAGCATGAGTGGGGGAGGGGCAGAGAGAGAGGGAAACACAGAATCCAAAGTGGGCTCCAGGCTGTGAGCTGCCAACAGAGAGTGCTACGCGGGGCTGAAACCCACGAACCATGAGATCATGACCTGAGCTGAAGTCAGATGCTTAACTGACTGAGCCACCCAGGCTCCCAGTCCACTCTCATTTTTGACCATCATTTTGCCAAAGAACTGGGAACTTGTGAGGTTAGGAGTCAGGTCCAAGTTTGAGTTTTGACCTTAGACCTCTTGCTTATGATTCCTGAAGAGTCCTTATGCTCTGAGGAAGATGTTGACCAATGAAACTCTTAGAAAATCAAACTAAGTTGTCTGGAAAGGACAGCAGACTGTTGACAGAGTATATATGATTGGCTAACTAGGAAGAAAGCTATGTAGCTGCTCCCAGGCCTCCCCAGGAAGGAAATCTCAGCCAGGTCTGTGCCTTATGCCAGATAATCCAATATTGTACTGGATCCCATTTCCCAAGTCTGAGGAGAAGGCCACATCCTGAATTGTGGCATCTGTATCAAGAAGGAAACCAGGCCTTCAAACATTTGTGGTGAGGTTGCTGCTGCTAGGAAGGCAAGTTCTCTTCATAAGGTAGAATTGCATCAAATTAAACTGCTCTCTGAAGATCTTGAGCTGAGCTTGGGGAGTTCTGAACATCATTCCTGCTGCTGAGCCTGTCTGTGAGTGATAAGCAGGAAGAATGTGTTACTAAGGCACTGACTTTGCCTTACTGAGTAATTTCAGGAACCTGAGCAAACACTGGTGGTAAGTGTTGCCCAGCTGAAGGTCCACATATGAGTTCCATATTTCTCTAACATTGTAAATAACTGGTGGCTATGTTTTTAATAAGCTGGTTGAGGAGAAAGAGCCAGAACCCCAGCAAGGAGACACTGTCCAGAACATCTCTAGTCCTGGTCTCCAGGTGCCCTGACTCTGCTAGAATGGCTTCTGTTCCAGAACCCTCAGAGAGACTGAGGGGCTGGAGGAGGGCAGTATTGTTCATTTGTACAGTAAGCAGTGAGGATCGACATGGGGCAGTGATTGGACCATTGGGCCTCCTGGTCCTAAGCAAGAGCCCATGATTTGTGTGTAGAGGCAGGGCCTAAATGCTAGGCATTGTTCTGAAGAGCCATGTATAGAATTTCCTTATCTGAGAATGCTGAGGAATAGGATTTTTATGAAGCAGTTCCTTTGTATCTAGAGATTGGGCAGTACAGCCTCCCAGCATGTATAGATCCTGGGTTCCTTCATTCGGCAAGCATGATATACCAGCCGTTGGGCTGAGATGACCGCTACAGTGGACACATGTACAATGAGGCTGCAGTGGAGGGCAGGGTGGGTGGGAGCACAGAACAGGCAATAACTGACTCTGCCCAGGCTTTGGAGAAGGTCTTCCACAGAAGAGGAAACACCAGAGCTGACACATGAAGATTTGTTTAGCATAGAGATATTCAAGGCACAGGAAGGGGTACCTGCCAGACATAATTGAAAAAGGTGTTGGGTTCCAAGAACCCCAGATGGTGTGGAGTGTGGCTCAGAGATCATGGGGGCCTTCTATAGGCAAGGATGAGGGGAGAGGGCTTTTTGACTGTTAGCCTGTGGAAATCTCACTTGTGCTTCAGACTGGCTGATGTATTTGGAGGAGAATAAAGGAAGGTGAGAAAGGATGCCTGGGCCACTTCCTAAGGAGCCTTTAATGCCCTTGGGCTTATTGGTAGGCAGTGGGAAGCCACTGAAAATGTTGCTCCCTTATGCCCGTCTCTGTTACAGTGTTTGTCACATTATCTCCGTATCAAATGACATTTTTATTCATTCATTTATTCACTTCAGGTTTAATTGTCAAAATATCAGCTATGTGCCAGAAACATGGGAAGGCAAAATGACCTGGCTTCTGCCCCTTATGTCTCTTATAGATGCATAAGACAATTTGTCTTTGGGAAGACAAATACTTACTTATCATGATGAGATTAATGTATGACTTACAGGCTGTGGCTGAAAGGTGTGTGGTGCTATGAGCATGTATAACAGAGGGATGTGCCCTGACTTGGGGGGCCAGAAAAGCCGTAGCCTATGATCCAGAGCATGAATGTGGGAATTTTGCAAAGGGAAACAGGGAAGAAAATCTGAGGCAGGGGGAGCTATACGTGTGGAGGCCTGCTGGCTGGGGGAATATGGTGTGACTGAGAAACAGAAAGAAGCCCTGAGGCTGGAGAGCTGAGAACAATGGGGAGGAACCATCTAAGGCCAGGGAGGGAGGCAGAGCCTTATGGTCCATGGTCCTATGATTAAAGATTTTGATCTTTAATGTTGAAAGCAGTGAAAATCCACTTTCTTGTTTTTAAAGTGAATAGAAATGGGTAATGTGACATACTCCAATTTGTGTTTTGAAAAGATTGCTCTAGCTACATTGTGGAGAACAGATTGCAGGGGAGCAAGAACAGATCAAAGAGAAACCATGTTGTGCTGTTTCGAAGGGGCACATGCACCCCAATGTTTATAGCAGTGCTATCGACAATAGCCAAAGTATGGAAAGAGCCCAAATGTCCATCGACAGATGAATGGATAAAGAAGATGTGGTATATATATACAATGGAGTGTTACTCGACAATCAAAAAGAATGAAATCTTGCCATTTGCAACTATGTGGATGGAACTTGAGGGTATCATGCTCAGTGAAATTAGAGAAAGACAAATATCATATGACTTCACTCGTATGAGGAATTTAAGAGACAAAACAGATGAACATAAGGGAAGGGAAGCAAAAATAATATAAAAACAGGGAGGGAGACAAAACATAAGAGACTCTTAAATATAGAGAACAAGCAGAGGGTTGCTGGAGGGATTGTGGGGGGGGATGGGCTAAATGGGTAAGAGGCATTAAGGAATCTACTGAAATCATTGTACTATATGCCAACTAACTTGGATGTAAATTAGAATGAATGGATGGAAGGAGGGAGGGAGGGAAGAAAGAAGAGAAACCATGTTAGGCTAAAGCAGTTTGGTCCAGAGGAAGAAGACAGAAGCTTGGATTAGGCTGGTGACAGTATTGGAGAGAAGGCACAGGTGTATTTGAGACATTTAGAAGGTAAAAACAACAGAACACAGCATTGTGGTGGTTCTCAAAGTGTGGTCTAGGGTGGGGACTCAGTGCAGGGGGTCCCTGAGATCCCTTCAGGGGGTCTGCGGTTTGCCTTTTTATTGATTCTCTCATGAATATACATTGGAGTTTTCCAGAGGTTACATGTGTGAGGTGATGTCATTGCTCTGATGGCTAATAGAATGTGTGCTTGTGTATTAATGTGTTTTCAAAAAAAAGCTGTTTTTTAAAGTTTATTTATTTATTTACTTATTTATTTATTTTGAGAGAGAAAGCACGAGTGGGGGAGGAGCAGAGAGAGAGGAGAGAAAGAGAGAATCCCAAACAAGCTGTATATTGTCAGCACAGAGCCCAGCTTGGGGCCTGATCTCTCACGAACTGTGAGATCATGACCTGAGCTGAAATCAAGAGCCAGATGCTCAACTACTGAGCCACCCAGGCGCCCTGTGTATTTGCAAAATTTTTGAGCTTTAATATCTAATACAGTGAATATCAATTGATAAAACCCTCTTAATAAAAGCTATTTGATGTCCTTGGTTTTTAAAGTGTAAAAGGGTTCTAAGACCAAAGATTTCAGAACTACCGTGATACTATATTGATTTTGCAGGGGTAGAATGAGCAGGAGATGAGTTACTGGTTTATGGATCTGGATGAATGGCACTGCCTTTCACCAAAACAGAAACGGTCGACGAGAGCCTGGTTTCGCATGCTGAGAAGAGGCAGACCTGATGTTTTAGAGGTTGAGTTAGAGGTGCCTTTGAGAGAGCTAAGAGGAGATAGCAAATGAACAGTTAGATATACAGGTCTCTAGAGGAGAAAATCAGGACTAGAAAAAAAAATTAGAAATTGTCCGCCTGAAGCCATGTGCCCAGGTGAGGGGCCCTAAGGAGAGACTGCAGAGTAAGAAGAAGCCTAGGACTGAGCCTTAGGAATCCAGACACTTCATGGCCAATTAGGGGAAGATGAACCTGCAAAGGACACAGCAAAGGAGTGACCAGAGAAACAGGAGGGGGTAGGGGGAGGCCTTACATGGTACCAGCCAGGTTGGAAAGGGCAGACCAAGGGCAACTTGTCGTTTGGTCCACAAATGTCTGAGTGCTTGCTGTGTTGGTGCAGCGTAAGGCTGTTTGGAAGTGGAAGGAAACAGGAAGAGGAAAGAGTCAGGGTTTAAGCATTGGGCAGTAGAAGAAGTGCTTGGAGTAGAAATGGGGTCAAGAAGCCTTAGCCATTCAGCCCCCCCAACCAGCAGGAGCAAGTGGGGTTTGCCTCCTCCCTCCACCAATATGAAGGAACCTGTATTTAGTGAGAGACAGTAACATGCACGTCATTCAGCCCCCACCGCACCGTGTTCAGTGATGGGGAAGTGCAAGTCCAATTTCAGATCACGCTATTTGTTTGAGGTTTTTCCTTATATTGAATTGAAAATCTGCCTTCTCTCACATTACCCAGTGACTCTGGTACTGCTCTCTTGAGCAACACAGATGTACAGATAACATCTTTCATCTGACAATTTTTCAACTATTTGAAACCATTTATCATGTTTACTTTTTGTTCTTTCCGTTGTAATATACATACCTTGAATTTTAATTTTTTCAAGCCAATTAGTCTATTAAACTAGTTCATGCTAAAAACTAAAGCAACAAACAAACAAAAACAACTAGGTGATGAGTTAACCCAAAAGAAAGATCCCTGTGGGGAGATCTGCAGACAAGGCAGATGGAGTTTCCCTATGTGACGATGCCCTTCCTCCTATCTTGCCTGTAGAAATTTTACCCACCTTTGAAGCCAACTCGAGCACCATTTTTTCCCATATACATTGGGTGGTGCCCTTAAGCCATGTAGCCAAGCCCTGCCACCTTCTGACTCATGTTCCGTCTAGTGTGTCTTGTTAAGTGCCTTTGCCTCTGTTCCCGCTCCATCTTATTCCTTGTCTTGCTACTGCAATCCCACAGTTAGGCAAACCAGATTGCAACCCCTAAGGAATGGGTAGTGGGGGAGCAAAGGCAATCAGTTCTTTCAAGGAGCTTGGTGGTGAAAGAAAATCAGAGATGGGTTAGTGGTTTATAGGAGAGGTAGACTGTAAGCTAGAGATCTGAGCATGCTCACCAGGAAGGGAGGCGCAAAGTCAGGTGAAAAGAGTGCTGAAGGTGGTGCCAAAGGAACCGTGGGGAAGCCGACTCCTGTGGCAGATGAAGCGAGGAGTGCAGGTAGAGGGTGCAGAATGCTTTGGCCAGGGGAAGGAGAGAAGGAAAAGTTCAGGCAGAGGAGGAGAGAAGTATTGAAAGGATGAGGTGACTGGAGGGAGCCATGGCAGCAGTGGGGTAGAGAGCTGTGCACAGTGCAGACCTCCTGTCCCCCCTGTCCTGGTGCAGTCGGAAGGGCGGGGCCTGGGATCACACAAGTCAGCTCCCTTCACTTCCACAGGGCTCTTCTCCTTGCCAGAAATTCTTCTGTGATGCTAGATGAGACCAGAAACTGTTTAGTAGTGGTGGCAACTTCAGAATAAAATGGGAATTTTGAAAGTTGAAACACATTAGGATGTCCTCCGGGTCTCATGGGATGAAATGTTCTGCACAGCCTGGTCCAGTGTGAGCACACTAAGAAATACTGGTTAAGATTTCCCACTGAAGAAGAAAAAAAGATTCAATTCCTCCCCCAATCTCATCTGCCCAGCAAGAGACAGCAGAGTTTAGAGAAAATAGTTGATGTCCAAAACAGCTATCTCTTTGTACTTGGAATGACCTGCACATTAACACTGACCCCAAACCCTAGAACTCCCTGCAGAGGCAACTTCCTGACTGCATCAGCTTCCTGACAGGAATCTCCTATGAGAACGGGTAGAATCTGAGAGCCAGTCTTTCAGCTTTGGGTGAGAGTTTTGCTCGGACTCTGCACTATGGGTTAAGGACCTAGCAGAGAGCTGGCATGGCCCGGGAGGAGCACAGACGGCCAGCAGCTTAAAGCCCTGGCTTTCTCCTTATGTGTAGAGCACCATCATGCAAAGCAGTGGGCCACTCTGGACACAGGCCTACTACTCTGCTTTGTTGCTTCAGCTGTTGCTGCTGGGGCCCCTTGGCACAAATGGCCTCATGAGAATAGAACAAGATTGGGCTGGAATGCCAGGGAAGGGCATCCCAGAGAGCCTGCTGTCCCTGCCATGCCTGCTTTCCAAGGCCTGAGTTGAGTGGTCTTGCTTGCATAGTGCTGTGATTTGTGCTGTCTAGCTCACTGCTGTCTCTGCTGGTAAATGTGGGCGCATCAGTGAGTCTTGCAGTCCAGTGTCCTGTCCTGTTCAGGTCCCTGTCTTACTTGGTCTCGACTGCTGTTGTAGCCCCCAATTTCTGAATTGAAGATAAAAACAAAACTGAAAATGCTCTGGAGCAGTTCTGCCAACTCCTGGTTTTTCCATTTGCTTCCTCTGATAGCCATTGGTTTGAGGAGACTTCCCTTTCCTGCCCCAAGCTGTGGGCCTGTGCACAATAGCCCCTGGCCCATTGCCCATCAGATAATAAGGCTGGCTCTCTGCAGGCAGCAATGTGTATTGGAAAAAGTGAAAGTCTCTGGCTGGAAATAAAAGCTCAGAAAACCTTTGCTATTTTCCCCCAGCCCCTCCTGGGTCTGTAGTGCTGGCCTTGTGAGCCAGTCCCATCCTACCTGGAAAACCAGGGGAGAGTTCAGTGGCAGCTGGTGAAGAAGAGAATGGATGTTGCATTCTTGGATATTCTATCCCAGGGAGGCTTCACCTAGACACTCCATGTAACAGACTGGGGCAGTTCATCCTGTCTGCGGATAGTTTAGATCCCTGTCTGGGGATTTCATCAATAAGTGGGTTTTTCTTTTTCTCTCATCAGTCCCTTACAAGAGACATTTTTTGTTCATTCTAGGTCAGATGTGTAATACCTTTTTACCCCAGCACGTATTGCTCAGGGTTCAGGTGCACAGAGTAGAATCCACTCTAACTAGTTTCAGGAAGAATAGATTTAGTGCACATCTTGGCTTACAGGGTGGAGAGAGAGAGAAACAGACACCACAGAGCTACTCCCTCTTCTGTAATCTGGAAGCTACCAGATTCAGAAGCACAGTGCCCCTCTGCTCTGCTTCACACCACATACATAGAGGATGCCTGCGTCTGTGTCTTGACATCGGAAAAACTGGAGACCAGGTGTGGGGCCTCTGGTAACACTGCAGCAGGAAAACCGCGGCTCCCATGACTGTGTCCAGGAGCGGTAGGAATAGCAGGAAGCCATCTCAATCTCACACAAGTGCATCTGATTGGCTGGACCCCAGGGGGTCTTAGATGTAATAGCTTTTAGCTGATTAACTTCGAAAGTGCAGGAAGGCATACCTGAAGCGTGGAATGGATCTTGAGTCTAACCCATTTTATCGGCCACATACAGTGAAGGAAACGAATGGAATTCTGCTGAGCTCCTACCTTGTACCAGCCTCTGCAACAGACATTTGGTCCGACCTGGTCCTGTGTCTGCTCCTCTCAAGGGCACATCCTGGGCTCTGTTGTAAAAGATCTTGTTTCTGTGCTCTAGGCTCCCAGAACCCCGGACGAAGCTCACCTCCCCCTGGCTATGTGCCTGAGCGGCAGCAGCGCATTGCCCGGCAGGGGTCCTATACCAGCATCAACAGCGAGGGGGAGTTCATCCCAGAGACCAGTGAGCAGTGTGTGAGTATGGGGTCCGGGATATGCCTTGGAGTGTGTCAGACCAAGGCTATAAAGGGGCTTCTCAGTGGTCGCTAAGAGCGACTAAGAGCACTCTGAGCTCTTAGAAATCACCTTCGGTTCCTTGCCATTTGGCTCTCTCACAATATGGCAGCTTCTTCAAGGCCAGAAGGAGAATCTCTTGCTCCAGTCTGTGGATCATAAAATGTAACATGAAGATGGAGTCATCAAATGTAACATAATCACAGGAATGAACATGCCACCCTCTTTGCCATAGTCTGTTGACTAGAAGCAAGTTACAAGTTCTCCCCTTATTTAAGGGAAGGGGTTTATACAAGGCTGTGACTCATTGTGGGGGTCACTCTAGGGTACGTCCTCCGGAACAGCTTACCCATTTCAATGGCTAACTTTTTAACTAGTGGCTCGCTTGATGAAAATGACATTTTAGCTTGGTGAATTCAGCGAGAGCGAGATCTCTGGCTTCGTTCTGAAGTCTTGTCACAGAAGCTTTGCTTTGATTGCGTAAGAGAAGGATCTGCACTTATAAATGTTTAGGAGTTGGTCTGGGAAAGGGGGATTTCTTAAGAGTAAAGTGTCCAGTAGAAGGACCAGCACTATCACATGAGGGATTTTACAAAAAAACTGATCCTTGTAACTTTTCTTTCCCCTAAAACTGATTCTTACAACTTTTCTTTCCCCATGATAGCTAATCTCTGAAAGCATTATCCAAACTATACAGGCTGTGAGAAGCCCTTTACACTGCTTCTTCTCTCTTCTGTTAACTCTTGCTTTCCAGATAAAATTATGTTTATGGAGTGCTTTTAGATAAGGATTCCCTTCTTAGGTATTTTACTGACTATTCTTTCTGTTTTCTTTAACCAGAGCACTTCTGGACATTGGCTGTGTTAGAGGTGACTTGGGTGTAAAATCTCAGATTGCAAATGAGTTTATTGCCTTTGGTCTTGATCCCTCCCTGTGGCCCTATATTCTGGTCCTTTTACTTCTTTGTTTTACCTGGCTAGCCCTAGAAGGTGTGGGAGTATTGGACTCCTAGAGAGGACAGACTTTTAGAAAGAGGCCAAAGAAGGAATGCATAGGTCCTTCCCTGGTGCCCCGGCCTCTTTAGCTAAAGTGAATTGTTCCTGGTAACGGACCATTCAAGATAAATCCACTTAATGGAGACCAAAACATGTATGTAGTGAAAGAATATTCAATTGGGCCTTTCTGGAAAAGTGAAACTAAGATAAGTTTATTTTGTTGTTTCTTTAATCAGATTAAGGAGATAGTTGCATCTATTTGCTAATTTTTAGAATGAACAAAAGCATGATTCAGGTAAAATTTTTTGGCTTAATTTTTATATCAAAAATTTTGTTAACACAATGTAACTTCCTTGACTTCCCCTTTGATTTCTTCAGCATTGTCATAAAGATTGTCCTTTTTGGGGGCTCCAGGGCATCTCAGTAGGTAGGTTGAACGTCCAACTTCGGCTCAGGTCATGATCTCACGGTTTGTGAGTTGGAGCCCTGCATTGAGCTCTTTGCTGTCAGTACAGAGCCCACCTCAGATCCTCTGTGTCCCTCTCTCTGTGCCCCTCCCCTCGTTGCTCTCTCTCTCAAAAATAAATAAACATTTTTTTAATGTTTATTTTTGAGAAAGAGAGAGACAGAGTGAGTGAGGCAGGGGCAGAGAGTGAAGGAGACACAGAATCCGAAGCAGGCTGCAGGCTCTGAGGTGTCAGCACAGAGTCCAACACGGGACTCGAACCCACGAACCGTGAGATCATGACCTGAGCTGAAGCTGGACACTCAACCAACTGAGCCACCCAGGCGCCCCTCAAAAATAAGTAAACATTAAAAAAAATTATCCTTTTTTACAGAAGACTTCGCAGGATTCAGTGAATTTTCCAAAGGCCCCTTTTGAACCTTTGGTATTCCTGCTTCATCATACCTGCCATGTTATTGTACTTGCACATTCTTCTTCTGTTAACTGGTCTCTCTTTGAAATTATGGGCAAGATGGACCCTAGCATTAAATAGGAAGAGATAATTTGAGTTGGAAACTAATTTTATGAAAGTTGTTAGTGGATTTTCATAAGTCTGATTTCTGCTTCTCTATGTAATTTTTAACTTTGTCTCTCAGATAATGAATACGCTGATAGGGAATACCCCCTTAGGCTAAATGAAGGGAGTTTAGTTGGAGAAAAAACTAATCTGAAGGCTTTTTATTACTGCATTCGACCAAGGGCCAGAGAAACACTTTAACTTACATAGTAGGTACTTATTGCTTGTATATGAGAACCAGGAACTAGGAAATTTTTCATCTGTATCAGCTGTACAATAACTAGTTTCATGACTTTAAACAAGTCTCCTAACCTTCTAGACCTGCAGTGATTTGTCTGTGAAATGAGGACAATACTTGTCTTTATAAATTTTAAATTATGGAGTGTAAACAGAAGCATTACAGTCCCACCCAGATGCACTGGAAGCCTCTGCAGGGTAGTACCAGCTCCATCGCCAGGCTCCCAATGTTCACGAGCCAACAAAATGCCAACAGGAGAAGTAGCATCTCTGCTTTGCTCTCCTGGCAGAGCTCCTTGGGATGCTGGCCAGGCACTTTTCTCACTCCTGGAAACTTGCCTTTCAAACTATGGGGGAGAATGGTACCTTCCTAATTATTCTTCCCACTGCACAGGCAGAGAAAGGGCACTTTCATATTTTGACAAAAAGCACCATTTGCTGGACTTGGCTGGGCCGTAAAGCCCTGAGTCACCTGGCTGGGATTGGGTTTTATTGTATGACTTGCCTTGCAGATGTTGGATCCTCTGAGCAGTGCTGAAAATTCCTTGTCAGGAAGCTGCCAATCCTTGGACAGGTCAGCCGACAGGTACGGGACTGTGGCTGCTCTGGGGGTTAGTGCGTAGGCATTTTTGGGACTGGTGGGCTGAGGAAATAGAGTTAGCTAGTATGTCTCTGATCTAGACACTGGTCTGCAGACCCATGGTTAAAGCATCATGCTTCTGGGAAAGAAATCTCTTTCTGGGATGCCTAGCCATCTCCTTAATTTTTCAAATACCGTGAAGAATGTTATGTTTGTATAGTTTGATGAATGTAATAGAAGCTCATGATAGCAATTCACATGTGTTAAATGCTTGCTCTGTTATTCTGAGTGCTTGACATGTTCTGAGGTTCTGTATAATATACACGCTGCTCTTGTGCTCTTGGCCTCATTGCTGTGATCTGGCCCGACAGGCAGTGAAGTTCAATGTTTTTGGGGACAAAACTGAATTGTTACCTGTGGGTTTACCTTATTTTTTTTCCTCCAAGTGTTTCTGGCGGAATAAGACACTGGGCTATAAAAACCAGAAAACAAAATATCCAGACTGCCTAGCTTACCATGCTGCTTGGTGTGGAATTTTGTTCACACACTTGGAGAGGGAACAAGTGCTATCTTTTACATACCAAATGGTTCTGTGGAGCTGATTCACCCATCAGCAGGGGTATGTTTAGAGTTGGCTTTAGCACTTATCCAGCCAGCCTCTCACCTTGACCTTGTTATTTCCAATAGCACATTTGATCATGTCTGGCTGGGCTTAGGGCTGTGGTCAGAGGCTTTGGAGCAGGTTTGAGATTTTTTTTTTTTTTTTCCCTGTGTGTAACTGATTAATTGTTCATATGGGTACTGACCTTGTGACTATCGCCAGATCTGTATTACGTCTTTCCTAACATATCTGAAAACTGATGAGCAGTGTCATAGAATTCAGTCATAGTTACTTGCTAGTATCCAGCTCATAGCCTTGTCAGGGGCTTGCTCTTCAGCCAGAGTAGCAAGAAGGCCCAGGCAAAAGAGCCAGGAGTTACTTCCACAAACTGTAGGCTCTGCCAGGACAGGGACCAACTCTGGCTTTGGGTTATCTCCTAAGCTTTGTGGCTGAGCAGGGGTGGGGAGTGGGGTGGGCAGTGGGACAAGACTACAGAAAATCTAGTAGTTGTGAAGTAGGGGGCGGCCCCTGTGTCATTGCCTTGACCGTTTCTGACCTGTGGCTCTCTCAAAAGGCACTTACATGTAAGGGAGAAGACCCTTCAGGTGAATGCTAGGAAAGATAGCTAAATGTACCCACTTGGTTCTTGGGTTTTTCCTCTGCCCCTTCAATACTTTGTTTTCTTTCGCTTGGGAGTGAAACCCAGTGACCTGGACTTACTCCCTTGAGGCCCAGCCTAAAGCATAGGGCTTTCCTCTCCTCCTCTTTATGGGATCTGGAGCCATATAGAGCCCAGCTCCACCAAGTAGAAGTCCAATAGCTTGGGACAAGTCCCTTAACCTCTCTATTCCTCAGTTTCTCCATCTCTAAAATGGGATGGTGGTGATTAGTCTGAAAGGAAGATGCTTGGTATTGTTGCTATTTTTATTATTGCCCTGGACAAGGGAGTTTTTTCAACTCTTCCCCTGTTACTAAGGTGGGAGGAATGGGCAAGAAGGGAAAGTGTTGTGCTGCCAAGGTGGAATTTGGGAGGCCTGGAGGGGTTTATTATTCAAGGTTCTGTCAGATTTGGGCCTCAGACTAGTAAAGAGAAAGTAGTAGAAGGCTGAACTCAGAAGAGGGCCATTTCTCTCAAACTCTGCTTCCTTCCCAAACTGTGAGAACAAGACTCCACACCAAACAGCTAAGCAGTTTGGATATCTTGTTTTCTGGGTTTTCTATCCCATGTAATGATGCGGGAGGGAGTTAGAAAAGGGAGTCCATCTGGATATCCTGCCTTCTGCCCTAGTGGGCAGCCTTTTGAAGTACACTGAGCCGATGTCCACGTCGTGATTTCGTTTTGTTTTTTCCAGCCCATCCTTCCGGAAATCGAGGATGTCCCGAGCCCAGAGCTTCCCCGACAACAGACAGGAGTTCTCTGGTGAGTTCCCCAGAGTCTGGATGAGTACTACAGGGCTTCCGGGTGGGGCTGCAGGCATTCTACTCTTGCTAGCTGAGTTGGGAAGCCAGGTCTGTACTTTAGTTCTCCTCGGGCCTGCTGTCCTGAGGTCTCAGGTGACATAGGGGCTTAAATGGCTTACTCACATTGATCTACCCAGAAACCAGCGATTCCTCTATCTTATTCAGAGCGGGAAACTCAGCTGTATGACAAAGGGGTCAAAGGTGGAACCTACCCCCGGCGCTACCACGTATCTGTGCACCACAAGGACTACAATGAGGGTGAGTGCACCTCCACCCTGCCCCCTGCTGGCTCTCTCAGAACGGACTCAGGTAGAGCTTTGCCACACAAAAGCACTGCCAGGGGCTGGGCCTAGGCACCCCAGACCCCATGTTTCTTTTCTTTATTCCTGAGAAAGTGTGCCCAGACTTGAGGCACTAGAGACTGAGGGGACATGGGGGAAAGGACGGCATTTGGAAACCAAGATGCTGGCACTGGGAACACTGTCCTTTGTCTGAGCGTGCTCCATGACACCAGCTCTCCAGCGCCCTCTTCTGCCCCATGGCAGCAGACAGAATGGAGCTTCCACAAAGGTTTGATTTGGGATTACCATGCCAGGGAAGACAGACTTCAGCAGTGGATTGGCCTTGTGAGTGATGTGGCACCCGAGGGCCAGCCCCGTGCCTTCCCTTTGGCCAGGGCTTCCTGAGCCATCTGTGGCTGCCTTCTAATTCCTGCTTTTGTCCTGATTCTCAGGGTGCTTGTGACATGAACCATTCTGGCTTGAGTTAGGTGAAAGGGCAAATGGTGAGGGTGAATGATGTGACGTGCACAATTAGCCTGGTGGGCAGGGGTCTGACTTGCTCTTCTCTGGCCCCTGCACTCCTTCAGGCAGAAGAACATTTCCCCGAATACGGCGTCATCAAGGCAACCTCTTTACACTGGTGCCATCCAGCCGTTCCCTGAGCACAAATGGCGAGAACATGGGTTTGGCAGTGCAGTACCTGGACCCCAGAGGGCGCCTGCGGAGCGCGGACAGCGAGAATGCCCTCTCTGTGCAGGAGAGGAACGTGCCTACCAAGTGTGAGGAGTGGGCCCTGGCTAGGAGGAGACTGCCCAGGGGGTGCTCAGACAAGCGGCAGGGCAGGAGACCGGTGGTCCACCAGGCTCGTTCAGCTCAGCAGCAAGCTGCTCTGGCCCATCCTCACCACACTGAAAGAGCCTGTGGGTCAGCAGCAGGTCCCTCAGTCCACTGCTGTGCAACAAGCCACTTCCCCTCTCTGGTCTCTAGTTTGACCATGTTTAACCAGAAGAGCAGTGTTCTCGGTCCTTGCCGTGTTAAGATATTTAGGGGGACGCCTGGGTAGCTCAGTCAGTTAAGCGTCTGACTCTTGGTTTCAGCTCAGGTCATTATCTCACAGTTCATGAGTTCGAGCCCTGCATCAGGCTCTGTGCTGATGGTGCGGAGCCTGCTTGGGATTGATTCTCTCTTTCCCTCTCTCTCTGCCCCCCTAAATAAAATAAATAAACTTAAAAAAATATTTAGGGACTTAGCAAATAAAGATATTTGATCAATGCAGAGGAGCATTTAACCATGACGTTAGCTAATCATCTGCTTCTCAGGACTTGGGCCTAATGGTCCAACTGATTGGGGCACTGGGCCTGCTCCAGGTGGGTGGGGATGCTGGGCTGAGAACTAGAGGGGGTCTTGAGCCAGAGGTGCCATCACAAAGCCTCTGGAAACCAAGGCAACATCTCAGTAAATAATGTGCCCGAGCTAATGCTCTTTCCTTCCATTGTCGTGTAGCTCCTAGTGCCCCCATCAATTGGCGCCGTGGGAAGCTCCTGGGCCAGGGTGCCTTCGGCAGGGTCTATTTGTGCTATGACGTGGACACAGGACGTGAACTTGCTTCCAAACAGGTCCAATTTGACCCAGACAGCCCTGAGACAAGCAAGGTACTGCCTTCCGCATGGTCTGGCTTACAGTCCCCCACCCCCTCCCCAATAAAAATGCCTGTCTTGTTGCATAAACTAATTGCTCGAGATGCTGCAGGATCTTTCCCCCATTATTCTTCTTCCCAAGTTCCCTTGCTCTCCACTCTGGCCATGGCTATGGGGCAAAGGGACTGTGGTCCAAAGAGCATCAAACCCTACAGGGGAGGGATTAGGTATGAGGAACTAATTTGATGCCAAAGTACCAAACCACCCAAACCGAGAGGCAGTGGCCAGTCCTGGCCACCCTCACCAGATGCACAGTCTCTCTCAGCCCTCAGTCCAGGAAGGAGCTTATCTTTGGAGTTCAACTGTGATTGTGGCCTGTACTCCAGTCTGAGTGGACAAATAGAGCAGTTACCATAACTAAGCACCACAGCCCATTCTCCCATCCCACTGCCTGCCCTCTTCCAGCATGGGAATGCTACCGTCCCATGGGCTACCCAGCGTTGTGTCCAAGGGCCAAACAGTTGGGAGAGACTCCCTTGCTCCAGCTGAAGTTCCCGAGGCAGACAGACCCCTCTAAAGTCACTTACTAGGGAAGTTGAGCTGATCCCACATGGGCAGAGCCAGGACCCTGGAAGCCAAGGTGACCACTGAGCCCCTCCCACAGGAGGTGAGTGCCCTGGAGTGTGAGATCCAGCTGCTGAAGAACCTGCAGCACGAGCGCATAGTTCAGTACTATGGCTGCCTGCGGGACCGTGCCGAGAAGACTCTGACCATCTTCATGGAGTACATGCCAGGGGTATGTGCTCCTTGGTGCATGTGGGACACACACAAAGGAGGGCCAGACTTGGGCCGTGGGCTCCAGGGGAGGGGCCCCTTGGACATGCTTCTGATTACTTGGGCCACCGGAGGCTCAGGGAAGAAGGTGAGGTGATACTCAAAAGTCAGGGGGGGTCCTCCATCTGGCCACAATGACGGTGTGAGATGTGAAGTGTCCCAGGTCACCCTGACCCAAAGCTTACAGGGTGATTGCACCGTCCAGTAAGTACTGCCTATAGCTGGTGCAGAGGGCCTTCCCTTCTGGATGCGGGTCACACGTTGCTTGACGGAAGGGCTGCCTCATACTGTTTTCCAAGCAAAGCCTGGTGCGTTGCTCATGGTGGGTGGCTAAATTGCTCCTGCTACAATGCTGGGGGCTTGAAATAGCCTTGCCCCTTCCTACCCCTTCCTGAGCTGACTCCCTCTGACTCCTGTGGCTGTAGGGCTCAGTGAAAGACCAATTGAAGGCCTACGGAGCTCTGACAGAGAGTGTGACTCGCAAGTATACCCGGCAGATCCTGGAGGGCATGTCCTACCTGCATAGCAACATGATCGTTCACCGAGACATCAAGGGTGAGCAGGCACAAGCTGTGGGGTCCCCAAGACCTGACCACTTAAGAATTCTGGATTTTCTGAAAAGTGGGACCTTAATTGCTTCTTTGGGGGATTGGTGCAGATTGGTTGAGCACTTTGGGAAAATACTTGTTGCATGTTGTGCAGTTGTTGGCCCTGGTGATGATCATTTCATGCTGTAGGGCTGAGCCAATAGCGTGTTTCTATTCATGTCCAATTCATGGTAGAGTCCATCCTCTTCAGCAGCCCTGTGACCTGGGAAGGCAGGGGGAAAGGGTGGATGGTAGAAAATGCCCAGAGGGTGGCAGCCTCTGTTCTTTCATGCCTTAGGAGCCAACATCCTCCGAGACTCTGCTGGGAACGTGAAGCTGGGGGACTTTGGGGCCAGCAAGCGCCTGCAGACCATCTGCATGTCGGGCACAGGCATGCGCTCGGTCACGGGCACACCCTACTGGATGAGCCCTGAGGTGATCAGCGGTGAGGGCTACGGAAGAAAGGCAGACGTGTGGTGAGTGCCGGGGACGTGCTGGGATGGCATATCTGTGTCTGGTCTGTAGTGACTCCAACCTAGAAATGAGCTCATTTGAAATGTTTCAGTGTGGTGGGAGGAAGAGGAGGCTCCCCTCCTGGCAGCTGGGTCATATGCAGGGAAGTGGGTGCCTGCAGCAGCCCATAGGGCAAATGCGTTGCGTTTTAACCCCAGATAGCACCGGTTTGTTATTGCTGGGAACTTAGGCCACAGAAAACATCCCTAAAGGAAGTAGCACCCATTCTGAAGGCCTGGGTCAGTCTCTAAATATTAGCAAGCTTCTTCCTTTCCTAGCATTCAGATGGCTTGCATTTGCTCGCCCCAACTTTATGTCCATCCTCTGAAAGGGCCCGGAGGTCGTGAGAGCATCTCTTCCCCTCACGATGTCATTGTGGTAGGCTGAGTATGGTTCCCTGAAGGTGCCCACGTACTGACCCCATAACCTGTAAATGTCTCCTTACGTGGCAGAGGGCCTTTGCAGATAGGATTAATTTAAGACTTTTGTGATGGAGAGATTATCCTGGATTATCCAGGTGGGCTCAGAATAATTGCAAAGGTCCTTACAAAAGAGAGGCAGCAGGCCAGAGTGGGTAGCAAGTGATGTGACAGTGGAAGCAAGAAGCTGGAAGGGGACATGAACCAAAGAGTGCTGGCAGCCTCTCCAGGCAGAGCCTCTGAAAGGAGCCATCCCTGCTGACATGTTCACCTTAGCCCATGGAGACTAGTTCTACTAGACTTCTGGTCTCCAGAATAAATTTGTGTTCTTATGCCACCAGGCTCATAGTAATTTGTTACAGCAGCAGTAGGAGACTAATACGGTTATCTCAGAGCTCTTTCTGTCCATGCCTAAGGGATCTCTTCCCCAATCTCAAGACCCCCCTGCGTGGGTATTGGTTGATGAAGCCCATGTAGATGAGGCCAACAGTGCTTTGAGGCCTCTTCTGGCTTTGAGGACTCTCTACAGAGATGTCAACCCTCAGCTTGGCCCATCCTGCCTCAGGGTTTTCTGAGAAAGGCACCTCCTTCCACGGCGGTGGGCAGGTTAGGGAGCCTGGGGCTGGCCAAGGGATGACATGGGATTCTCTCTCCAGGAGCCTGGGCTGCACTGTGGTAGAGATGCTGACAGAGAAACCACCTTGGGCAGAGTATGAAGCCATGGCCGCCATTTTCAAGATTGCCACCCAGCCCACAAATCCTCAGCTGCCCTCCCACATCTCTGAGCACGGTCGGGACTTCCTGAGGCGTATTTTTGTGGAGGCTCGCCAGAGACCTTCGGCCGAGGAGCTGCTCACACACCACTTTGCACAGCTCGTGTACTGAGCTCTTAAGGCACGCTGCTGCCCGCCGCCCCTGCTGCACAGGCATGGGGCTGCTGTGGGGCTCAGCAAAGCTGCTGCTTCTCCCAGGCAAGGCTGTGGACCATGGAGCTCCAGTCCAACCAGCGTTTGTCTATGCCCCTTCCACTGCTGGGGCTCAGAGCCAGGGTGGGGTGGCTGCGGCCTCAAGGACTGGGAGCCCCCAGCCTGCCAGACCCGAGAGCTCCAGCATCCTAAGCTCAGTGTGGAGGGGAAGGGGCTAGGAACAGTGTGCAAAGCACTGAGGGCCTTACCCTCAGGGCTGTGTCCTGACACTGCAGTCGGCACCAGAGCCCCAAGGGTCTTGGGGCACAGGACAGACACAAGGGTCTGAATAGTGTTAACTTTCATGCAGAGTGTTATTTTGTTTCTCCTCCCCATGTCTGGAGACCACCAGGGCATCTCTGGGCTGGATGAGCCCACCCAAGCCTGAGGTCAAGCCCAGCATCCCACAGCCAATGGAAGGCAGAGGCCTGGGCTGTGCTCTCCCCAGAGCCCCCAGGCCAGCTTTGCCAGTCCCTGTCCTTTACCAAAGATGAATGAAGCAAATGTTTTGCTGCCTTATTCAGGGAAGGAGGAGCCCATCCTGCCTGCTCCCATGACCCTGCACCCCTCCCCCACCCCCAGCAGGGGCCTGAGATGTGGAACTCCCCCACTCGAGGTGGGGAGACCCAGTTTTGTCAATGCAATTGTCTCTGTTTTACAAGTTGGAGTCACTCTTATGCTGTACCCAGTTTCCAAACTGGAGACTTTGTGTGCCCTTGGGCTCTGAGTATCCCTGTTGTGGGCTTGGGCCTTTGGGCTGGATTGGAAAGAGCTGAAGGTAATGGCCTTTGTGTTCCTGACCTGGCACCTGTCTCCCCACTGGAGCAGAAAGGAAGATGGACAGCATGGTGAGGGCACCTGACCCCACTAGCCACCCTGAGCCCTGGGCAGGCTCTTCTGGATAGCCAGGGAAGTTGTATCGGGTTGTCTGTGAGTTGTGACCCTGCTAGGCCAGAGCCCTCCCTGGTAGAAGGGAGAGCCCATATGATGTCACCAACTGTGTCCCAGACTACCATCTCTGTTCCTCCTTGGCCAGCCTTGCTGGCCCCATGAGGTCTCAGCCCCTTTCCCTTCTTGGAGGAGGAATGGTAGCAGGGGTCAGGGAGCCAGTATCTCCAAGCAGCTTAGAGTTGGCCTTATTTACCTCAGCCTGGGCGCTGGTCCTTTCTTCCGGCCCCTCCCCTCCAAAATGTGCCTATTGCTAGAGCTCCTCCCTCCCAAAACCCAGTTCCTTGGGAGTTGTCATTAAAGGAACAACAACAACAACAAAGCCAGTGCCCAGGGATGGGTCTCTCCAGGGAGCTGGGGATTAGTGCCAGGCAGCTCATTGCCAGCCATGCCCACTTCCCCACGGGCACCAGAACAAGCCAAAGCCTTCGTTGTATGTTGACGATGCACTTTTATGAATGTAGTTTCTATCGCTGTTTTTAGCCTTTTCACATCATGTAATGTGAGGCCTTGTACTTGTTAATTTATATCTCAGATCATATTTGATGGTTTTTATATATATCAATTCTAGATTGTTACAGGTGATGGACGCCTCGAGAGAGAGAAGAGAAAATGAAAGCAGCTGGTTTTGCGGGAATGTGTGCTGCACGGTGCCAGTTGGGCCGAGGCCCCTCTGTTTCCATCCTTGTCCGTCAGGGGCCTGTCAGGCACCTCCAGCCCAGCCCTGTGAAGACAGTGAGCAATGTGCTCCTGTCGCCACCTCGGCCCTTGCCCAGGGTGGGGACTGGCCCCTCATCTTGACCAAAGCTGCCAGATGGCAGCTCGGCCTCTCCACGACCCCGTCCTGACGGCTGCAGCACTCTTCTTGGGCCCACATCCCTGTGCCCAGTCCCTGTGCCCCAAGAGGAAACAGAGCACAGTGCCCTTGCCGCAAGACGACTCTGTGTGTCCCAGCTTCAGGCTCTCACAGAGCCCCACGCCCCGGGGTCTTACCTCACAGGGAATGGGTTTTAAAAGTGAATTTACAAACAAGCCAACAAACGCTGCACTCCAAAAAAACAAAAGACCCTGACTTTTTTGTGCCAAAAACTGTGGACATGCTGGCTCAGCATCCTCAGGACCAAGCTGTTGCTTAATTTTAATTTATTGTCTTTATATTAATTAACCCAGATGACAAGCTGTGGGCCTAGGACAGCCTGGGCCCAAAGATTCTGAAAGGCAGCCCCCTAGCAGCCCCAGGCTTGCTGTGGGAAGGGCCATGCTGCCATTTGCTCATCATTCCACGGGCTATGCCGGCCTTGGCCAAACCTTCACGGAGAGGTCAAGGCTGGGGACGGTCCATACCCTGCCACCCTCCTGCCCCTCCCATGCCCCTCCCGTCCCCCTCACTCTGTGTCTGTGTCTGAATTGTGGATCGTGCAGAAGAACCTGCAGCCATAGTTATTTGACTATATCTCGACCGAGGGCTTGCAGTGCAAAGCCAGGCCAGTGTCGCGCATTACTTACAATAAAAGGGATCATTTATACCCAAGGGGTCCTGTGGAAATGCTTTTGGTTGAGGTGTGGAGTAGGTGTTTGCCTGGGAGGAGCCAGCTATGGTGCCCGACAACCAGCTTGGGTCCCTCAGCAGGAAATTTGACTCCAAGAGGGGTCCTAGGAGGGGATGACTTGACTGGTACCACTGTTAGCTCAGAGGTGGCTCCCCTCTTCCCCCCACTCCCAGGAGCTCTGCTGAGGGTGCTTCTATCGCAGCTGATTATCAAGGTGGTATACTACTGTCAGCCCCACCTGACCCAAGTGTCACCAGTGCTGGGTTCCCAGGACTTCTGTGGCCATCTAGTAGTCATCCCGCTGCAGGTACGTACTCCCCAGAGCCATATCCTTGCAGGGCAGAGTTCAGGTACTTCCAGGAGCCACCTCTCTGGCATCTCCCCCTGGTCTGCCTGCTGCTGGTGCTTAGCTCAGAGCCAGGAAGAGACTGTCCTTGTCCCCACCTGAGACCTCCAGTGCAGAATTTGGGCCTGCTTTGCATGAGGCTATCAGCTCTCATGCTGAGGACCCAGTGCCACCTCTGCTGAGTGGTAGCTCTACTGCTTCGAGGGGCAGGGTCCACCCCAACACAGCACAGTGGCCCATCTGCCACTGGAATTTGAGTCCCAGCTTCCTATCCTGTCCTATGGCCATGAGATCATTTAGGAACTTGAGTTGTATGGGGCGGTGGCAGCAAATCCCCCAGGAGTCAGCCCTGTTGTTCCATCAGTTCAGGTAGCCCACAGGCAATTTGGGGGAAATCAGGACAGTTGGGTCTGAGGCCGGACAACCCAGATTTCCTGCCTGTAATCCGCTGGGGGTGGGGTGGGTCTCAGTTCCTCCAAGCTTGCAGTATTCACCCTGCTGTAAACTGTTGTCCCTCAGAGAAGCACAGGAACTGTTTCTCCTTGAACTACATGGGAGTGACCATGGCTGCCCCACTCCCCAGAGCTTGAAAAAGCAAGGGGAAGATAACAGATGGGGAAGGGCACAGAGAACCAGAAACCCTTAACAGCACTTGCTGAATCTGCTGGTTTCCACCAGCCTTTGTTGATTTCTAGGGCAAAGGGGGTCTAGACAAGGACAAGAAGGGTTCTGCCTTGCAATAATATACTTAAGTGCAGTGAGGCCGGCTCCACATCACCTGCTGATGGCCTGACCTCCTTCTTCTTCTTTTTTAATAGGCTCCACACCCAATGTGGGGTTTGAACTCACAACCCTGAGATCAAGAGCCACGTGCTCTACCAACTGAGCAAGCTAGGCACCCCAGCCTGACCTCAATTTTTCAACTGACGTGGAGTTTCAGTTTTAAAACCACTCTGGGTACGACAGCATGGAGACCTGGCTGTTGAAAAAGGAGCACCCCCTTTTTCTCAGGCTGGCTGGTATTTCCCTGACACCCATTTCTCAGCCCCCATCCCACCCCAATCAAGTCCAGGAGTGCTCTAGGCTGACCATGTCCCCTGTCACCTCTACATGACTAGTCTGCCTCTTTCCTGCCACAAAGCCCCCCATCAGGCCACATAATACAGAGTCAGGATCTGTTAAAACATGTTTAAAACAGGGTTGATCGCAACAGTCAGAACCGGCAGCAATAGGGGACAAAAGGAGGGGAGCATGGCCAATGCCAGCCCCCACCCAGCCAGTCTCTGTGGCTCTCAGCCTGGCGGTGCTTTAGCTTCCGCTTCTTGACTCCGGTGGTGCAAGATGGGTCCCCAGCCCCACTGGGCATGCCCTGCCTCGCCTATGGGGCCGGGGGGGTGGGGGGGGGGATGGAGGGCAGGGCTAATCAACTTCCCCCTCCACTCCCCCACAGGGCCTTGGTGGGCATTCTGTGAGGCCCAGCGAGGGCACACTGGCTCTCCTTCCTCCAGTCTCCATGGCTCAGGACCAGGCTAAGGGCAGAGGTAGATGGGGAGATGTGGGGGCCACAGAGGGCCCCAGGTGGCAGTGAGGGAGCTTGGGACCCTGAGGGGGGCATGCTGACTCCTTGCTGGAGAAAAGGCACCTAGATAGGGAAGCTGGGCTTGGGGACCTCCCAGGGGGCCATAGGGTGAAGTGGGGTAGGCTGAAAGAAGTAGGAAGCAGGGTGGTGAGAAACCCCCAATCCTGATTCCCAAACCACCACCACCCACCCCCAGGGAGAATGAAAGAATCCTGGAGCTCTGCCCCCCCCAACCCTCTGCCTGAGCAAGATGACCCTATCCCCCTCCCACCCTGCCCCCCAACCGGAGCCCAGGTCCAATCTCTTTCCCACCCTTCCCACTGCCCCACTCCAGGCCCTCTTCTACGGAGGGGGTGGACAGCAGAGGGGCCTCAGGCCGTCTTGGTGCCGGCGTCCACCTCCTTGTGGGCCCAGAGCTCCTTGTGCTGCTTCCGGCCAAAGCCCTCATCATAGTTGCCTTTGCTCTTAAACAGCTGCTGAAAGTGGGGCTTGCAGTAAAATTCCCCGTGCAGTGCCGCGTAGCTGCCCAGGCTGCAGAAGCAGAACAACCGTGGTCAGGTCAGGTGAGGGCTGGCGGGCGAGGGCAGGGGCAGGGCAAGGGCGCACCTCAGCTTGGTGTGACAGTGCTTGCAACAGAAGCAAGAGTTGTGGAAAATGAGCTTGTCCGCCACCAGGCGCTCCATAGGGTACACGGTCTTCTGGCAGGCGGCACAGCTCTCCTTCACCTGGGCCCGAAGGCTGAAGGACTGTCCCGGGGAGAGAGTCAGCGGGGGGCCTGACGCAAGCCCATCCCCTTCTCCCCCAACACCCGGGTCTCAGGGCCCTACCTTGGAGCGCTGGACAGTGCTGCTGCCACCGCTGCCTTTGGCTTCCTATGGGAGAGGGCCAGTCAGGGCCAGGTCAGCGGAGGGATGCCCCAGATCATTGCTGGGGTCACGAGCCCAGATCCCAGGGGCATGGGGGCGGGGCAAAGGGTGGCAGGCAAACCCGCCGCCCCTCACCCCTTCACCCCCAGGCCAGACGCCTGCGGCGGCGGGGGTCTCCCACCCCGCTGATCACCTACATGAGAGGGGGTGGCCTGGGCAGCTCCTGCAGCCTGGTACATGGCTCGGTGGAGGTGATGGAGGCCCCAGGTAGAGACGCGGCACCCGCTGGGTTCTGCAAGGGGAAGTCGGTGGGTCGGGCCCCACAAGCCCTTCCCCAGCCTGCAGGGTGGGGTGGGAGTGTTTACAGGCAGGGGGCTGGGGGGCTGCGGTTGGGACTTTCCCTAAGTCATTTCCTGTTGCTCTGGGTCTTGCCACTTCCGCCCCCCCCCCCCCCCCCCCCCCGCCCCCCCCCCCCCCCCGCTGCTCCCGGAGGGGCAGGGGTCCCTGAGCTTAACCAGGTGTGGGGAAAGAACGGAGAAAGCCGGGGCGGCCCGGGGAGGGGGCACCGCGCAGCCGCCGTGAGCCGCCCGGGACCCCGCCTGGATGAGGGGAGGTCAGGGGCAGGCGGGCCAGGCGGGGCCTCGGTGAGAATCCGCTGGCCCCGCCTGACCCCGGCCCGACGCTGATGAGGCCGCGGGCGCCCACCACTCGGCCGGCCCAGCCCCTGGACAGCGCTCCCCGGCCGTGCCGCCCGCCCCGCCCGAGCCGCCGCCCGCGCGCCCCGCTTCTCGGCTCCGGGGCCCGCGAGGACGGGACCCTAGACCCGGTACCCGTACCGCGGGCCCCGCCAGGGGGCTTCGGCCCCGTCCCCGCTTGGAAGCCCGCCCGGGAGGACGGCCGCTGGTCCCGGAGCCCCGGCCGAGAGCGACGGGCGCAGGCGCGAGGGGCGTCGGGACCCCCGCGGGCGGCGGCCCTCGCGCCTGCACCCCCACCTCGGCGCCCGGGTTCGTGAGGCGGATGCAGGCCCCCTCCCCGGCCCGTCCGCGGGTCTCACCGGGGCCCCGGTCTGGGCTGCGGGGCGGGGGTCGGTCTCCGGGGGGCGCCTCGGGTGCGAGGAGGGCGCGGGCGCGAGCTGCCGCCGCTGCCAGTGGTCCCCG
>NW_024412437.1:1194808-1197273 GCF_014898765.1 Herpailurus yagouaroundi
CCGCCCGAGGAAGGTGGCCGCGGCTGCTGGCACGCGGTCCAGCCACGCGAGGCCGCGAGGCCCGGCGCCCCTGTGTCCTGTCACCTTGGGCCGCGGGCTCACCGAGTGCCAGTCTACACGAGAGGTCCAGCGGACCACCCCCACTCCCCAGCGCCTTCTCGCGCGACCCCATAGACAAGGTACCCGGGATCACCAAAGGCAGCAGCCCTCCAAGGCCCGCCGTCCTAAAACGTTTGTGGCCGGTTTTTGTGGCATTAGTCACCCCAGGTTCCTGCGGGCGGGCACTATTGCCTGCGAGAAATCAAGGGCTCCCCCCTTCAGGGAAGGAAATTTACATCCGTCAAACAAGCAAATCTCCGTATCCCCTGACCCCATTTAACACAAGGGAGCGAGGCCTGAAGATGTGAAGAGCAGCAGGGCCCGTGCCAGCAGCCAGGCCTCCAGCCCCTCTGGCCCAGCCGGCTGCAGTGCCTCCAGCACACAGCACAGGTCCAAGGCACCCAGGAGGCAAGTGGCTAGCACCTGGTCGGGGTGGAGCCTCAGCTGTGCCCCACGAGTGGGGCCCCGGCTTCTTGGATGACCTCTGCTGGGAGATGGGGGTCTAAACGACCCCAGGGACTGCTGGGCTTTGCCTGATGTCTGGCTGGAAACTGTTTCACCACACAGCCCTAAACATAGCTTGTTCCCACACTGTGGCAGGAATAGAACTGGTGGCTCCAGAGCGCAGCCCACACAAGCGTTAGGGAACAGAACAACTCAGCGCCTCCGTGCCTGGCAGGGGAGGGAGGGAGGCAGCAGGCTTCCCCCCCCCCCCCCCCCAGCTGTTCCCTTGGCTCCCTCAGGGCCCCCACACTGCAACTGGCTTTCCTCCCCAGCCTCCCACTTCTCCCTAGAGGAGATATATGTTTGGGTGGAGCTGTAGGCCCAGGACTCCCATGATGGTTTGTGTGTGTGTGTGTGTGTGTGTGTGTGTGTAACTTCAAAAATTGTGTTGTGTGCATCTTTCACGGCAGATGGCACAGAGGTCATCAAATTCTCAAAGGCGGTCGCCCTGCTGCACCAAGGTGCAGCAGGGAGCAGGCTGGGTGGACAGCAGACACCCAGCAGCAGCCTGGGCCCAGAGGTGGTAGGGTCTGCAGACAGCTACCACAGAAGCAGCAGGCAGCCTGGGCACTAAGGATGAGTGGAGAGCAAGGTGAAGAAAGCAGTTCAGAAGGAAAGAAAAACAGGCTGATAATGGTGTTGAGAAAAGGGAACTTGAGGTTTCAAGAAAAAAAAAAAAAAAAAGAGCTGGGCAAGAGGAAGGAGGAAGGCTGGAAATAAATGTGACCTGGCCTCCACCTCATAGTGGGGATGGGATCGTTCCCTTCACCTCAACTGCTGTAACTGCCCAAAGGAGGGGGGGGTATTTTTCTTTTAAACTGGAGTTACAATTTCTGAGGGAAGGGAAAGTAAGAGCATTTGATGGTTCAAAGCAGCTTGAAGCAGGGAAGAGGAAGGGGCACTTCCTTCACCTGAAGTTTGAAGTGCCTGGGCTGGGGGGGGGGGGGGGGGCTCGCCAGGCCCGTGCTGCAGGCAGCACCATGGAGACCCAGGTCAGAGTCCCCCCCAACCCTTGCCGGCCAGCAGCCAGGATGACAGAGAGGGGACAGGTCTGGCTCTTAGGTTACCTGCTCTTTGGGTATTAGTTCCAGCGGTAAGGAGACACTGCAAAGTCATGTTACAAAACAAAACCCTCTACCTCGTTTCCTGCCAAAGGTAAGCCTCTTCTGCCTGGACTCCTAGCGGCCCAGAAGTGGTCCCACACGTCGAAGGGCTGGTCTTTAGCACCTAGACCTTCCCAGCCCCAAAGTGGTTTGACGGCCACAGGCTAAAATGAATAGTCAGGTGATACATCTATTACGGGTTTTAAAAGAAACTGGCATGTTGTGAGGCTATCTAATGAAAGCGGTCATGGTCGGGCTTCCACGTGCACCCGTGGGACCACTCTTGGATGGCAGAATGTGGCACTGAAGGACTCCCATCTGAGCCTGTAAGGCCAGCACACAGCAATGCCACTCTCCGATGGGTTCTCTGAAATGTTTAATTTGTTCTGGCAATGAAACTAACGTGGCATAAGGACTTAAGTCCTCAGGCTAGGCAAGACACTGTGGCCTTGGAGAAAGCCTCAAGGAGGCTGGCAGGAGGCAGTAAGATGGTGTGAAAGGGATGAGCTGCACAGATGAACTATGGGAAGGCTTTAGGTGTTGGGGCACAAGTGATGAAAGGGGTGAGGATGGACTGCCCCAGCCTTGACCTGGTGCTTAACAAGAAAAAAAATGCCCTTCCCTTCAATTACCAGGGAGAGACCTGGGGGCTGGGGGGGGGGGGGGGGGGGGGGGGGGTTTGGTGGCCCCCCCCCCACCCCCCAACGGACCTCTAAGATCGGAGAGCAAAGAAAAACCCTGGTAGGAACCCACCCGTGC
>NW_024412437.1:1197373-1282363 GCF_014898765.1 Herpailurus yagouaroundi
CAGGTGGCTTATTGCTTACCCCTCCACGGACCTCTAAGATCTGAGAGCAGAGGGAGAGAATGCAATAGGCTGGTAGGACAGCTACAGTGAGAAGAGGAAGTCACACAGTCCCCAGGTCAAGGAGTCAAACCCTGGGCTTGGCCTTTAGCCTTCCAGGGCCAGAACAGCATCTCTTTCTTCTGAAGAGGTTGCCTGAACTCCCAGGATGGAATGTCAGATTTCTGGCCTCTGATCAGCGGTTGCTGGGATTCCCTGGTGTCTCAGAAGTCCTGGAGCAGTAAACAAGGTTTCTCTCCAAGAATTTCTTTCCCAGTGAGTAAGCGGCCAACTCTCCTGGCAGAAATGTCTTTTCTACCCAACCTGCACCCGGGAGGGTGGGAGTGTGGCCGGCCCTCAGAAAGGGCCCCTGAGGCTCACATGTTCCAGGACTGAGAACGTGCACCTTCTTCGGAGGCTCAGAACTCCCAGTCGTCCACCTCCAGCTCTTCCAGGTTTGTTACCAGGCCAAAGATCCCGCTGTGATCCTGAGGCTGACTGCCCTCAAAACTGGTGATGGGGGTGACAGGGCGAAGTAACTCAGGCAAGGCCTCTGAGGCGCGCCGCTTGATCTGAGGGAGGAGACGCAGTTAGGGGTGGATCCTGTTGCTCTGGGTCCCAGGACACCATCGGGCAAGAACTATGGCCCCATGACAGTTGGACTGTTAGAGCCAAGAATCTCTATGAGAGGAAGGCACAGCACCTTTAAGGGGCTTCAGAAAACTGGGCATTTCTCTTTGATTCAAAGGGAGGAGGAGAGAACACCTAAGGACCCCGAAGCTAAGGGGGTTGAGGGTCGTTAGAAGCACAGGCAAGAAGAAAATCCCAGGGAGCCTCAGGAGAGTGCTACTATACCTGCTTGAAGAAAGAGTGGTTCAGGAGGGTACTGGCACTTGGTCTGTGGAGAAAGGGGAAGAGAGCCCAGCATTACCCCTGTGCCCCAGGATTCCCAAATCCTGCTGCTCACACCTTATCCCCAGGCTCCCTCTGCTTCTTCCCTCAGCTCTAGAAGAAACAACAGCCCGAGCTACCCAGGTCGCTTCTTAGCAAACCGTTGTGTTGATCCCTCTGGCCGCAGGAGCTCGGGACTCCTCCAGGAACCCAGCCCTCCACAGAACAGATGAATCCTCTCAAACCCTGCCTTTGACCCCCCAGGCCCTCTCTGCCCCCCACAAAGCCCGGCTCCCAGCCCACAGGAAATACCTTACGTCTGGACTACGCTGAAGGCACTGCTCCACAAAGTGATGGAAGTGGGGGGAAAAGGTGCGGTGATAGGGGTGGGAGGGCGAGTCGCCATTGGAGGTCCTGGGGGTGCTGGTGGCCAGGCTGTCACTCAGGCCAGAGTTGGCTGCTGAGCGTGAGGTGCTCATGGTCAGCTCCTCGGCAGGGATGGTGCTGGTGTCCAGCAGGCAGGGCACGGTGCCATTCAGCTTCTCCAGCAGCATCTGGGGAGGACAGAGCCAGGACGCAGGCTGGAGGGGGGGCCCTGGAAGATCTATGGAGTTTCTTCACAAATACACTTTTCCCAGTATACAAGTGTGGTTTAGGGGAGCAGAGAAAAGAAAAGTGGAGTAAGTCTAGTTTTCTCAAAGGTATGCTGGCCACTGGCTCCGCAGCCATACCCCAGCTCAGCCAAAGGGAAGAGGAGGAGAGGGCCTGCAAGAATGCACCCTTCCGCCATGGCTGCAAGGAAGGTCCCCGTCTTCTCTCCTGTTTATAAGACTTCTTCACGTCCTTTTAACTGTAGAGCACTCACCCTAGGGTGAAGGCGGCTGTCAGGTCATTGTCTTTGGAGCCCAGCCCCAGTCTCTTGTGCCCAGGTGGTTCAGGAGGGGTGTGTTACACAGCGCCTGTCAGGCACGCCCTGGGTTGTCGCTGCACCGGAGCAGGGTGCCCAAGGGCCGACTAAGCTTGGGCAGCTGTGCCACAAAGTCCTCTGATGCCACACATGCAAAACAGCCCCAGCTTGGGGATTGCTGCCCTTGGGGTTGTCCTCCTGAACTTCCAGGCCAGAACCCAGAAGTCTCTCTAGAGCTGTGCTGTCTAATGTGGCAGCCACCAGCCACATGTAGCTATTTATACTTACATGAAATTTGGTTTAAAATTCAGTTTCTCAACCTCACTGGCCACACTGTAAATGCTCAACAGCCACAGGTGGCTAGTGGCCACTGTACTGGGCAGCATAGATAAGAGAACGCTGCCACTACCTCAGAAGATGCTATTGGATAGTGCAGCTCCTGTACCTCTCGTTCACCTTAAATAGCCGCCTACCTTTCCTGAGCACTTTCTGTGACTCTCTTACTTAGATTTTCTAGACTTCTTACTGAGGTTTCCATACCCTCCTAATGAGTCTGCTAGATCTAATCTACCTGCTATTGTGATCTTTCTGAACTATGTATCTGATGCTATCACTCCTGGGCTTAAAAGCCTTCAGCAATTCTCCATGTGGTTTGGGACCGGAACCAAATGCCCTGGTGTGGCACACAAAGTCCTTCATGCTCTGCCCTGGCTTCCTGCTCCAGCAACATCACCCAGCAGCCCCCCAGAAGCACCTGTACTTCAGCTATTTGTAACCATTGCTATTCCCCAGATCCTATCCCTGTTTGACTCTGGGTCTTTGCACATGCTGTTCTCTCTGCCTAAGTTTCCTTCTAGTTCCCATTCCTCACACAGCAAACAATTACTATTTGCCTTCAAGACTCAAATGTCACCTCCTCCCAGAAGCCTCCCTGGGTCCCCTGCTCTACAGAGCTCCCCTCTGGCCACTCTCTAGCTGCCCCTATTCCCACAAGGCAGTCTGTGGGTTCAAGGGAGAGGCTCACTCAGAGCCTCCACCCCTCCACCCCCTCCCAGTTCTAGATCATGCTCCAGATACTTAGGATTCAGGTAATTCTTGCCAAAATGACCCGAGTCTGCTTCCTAGACTTGATAAAGCCTCATAAGCCTCTTCCCTGGTCTGTCTCCCAAAGGTAGACTATGCCACTGGCTGTGTGTGCCAAGGAGTGGCCAAAGGACAGTCATTGTAAGGGGCATGAACAGATGTTGAACTTGTAGGCTGGAGGTTCCAAAGGTATTGGCCAGAATATGGTAGCACAGAACCCGAGAAGCCTGAGAACTCTAAATTAGAAACTGGCCTTCCAGGTATATTTATCAAGGTAGGACAGACATATTTTGTAAATTTATGAAATTCATCTAAGTAGACAACATGGTATGTGGGCCTCCATTTGCACACCTGCTCCAGGCCCTGCAACAGTCAGTGGCAGGCCTGCTCCTGGGCTCTCCTTCTCCAGGGTCCCCTCCCACAGCAGGGGAAGGCAGTGGTGGGCAGGTAAGAAGGAAAACAGGCTGAGGGCTCACCTGGGTGGCAGGCATATCCTTAAAGGGGACATGGCCATTGGCCAGCTCACAGGCTGTGATTCCCACACTGTAGATGTCAGACTTGGCATCGTAACCCTGCAGATTCTAAGTCAGGAGAAAAAAGCCATAGATCACTCCATTTGTAGCCACGGTTGTTCTTAGAAGAGACCGGCATGGGGCAACATCCGAGGGGAGGAAGACAGTATCTGTCTCAAATCCAGCCCACTTTCCTTGCCTGTACTACTGAAGAGTAGCTGATATTGTAAAGGAATGAATGATGCTGTGTAACAAGCAGGGAGAAGTGTGGGTCCCCATACTCCTGCTTAGTGGAAGGATGTGGAGAGCACTGAGTATTTCAGGAATGCTCACTCTTCCTATAAGGAAGGTCTCTGAAGGGAACTGAAATAGCATTAGGTCCAGTTTGGGACTCCACAGAGGAGAAACACCACCATGTGCAATGGGCTGAGAGGCCTCCCGGGTCCGCCTACCAGCAGGGAACCCCTCCCTCTGGAACCCCTTACTCCACTCAGAAGCAGAGCACTCCCATCTAGGGAAATTCCTGAGGGCTCCCTAGGGAAACTGTGAATTGGTGAGGGATAGGGGCTTCTCAGGACTCAGTCCACAGACCTGCTGGAGGACCTCTGGGCTGAGCCAAGGCAGAACCTTGACACTGTACTTGGGAAAGTCGTGGACCACACGCTGCCGCTGCCCATGGCTGATCATGCTGAGGTTGCTGCGTAAACCAGACAGGTAGACCTTTCCCTCCGAGGAAATCAGAATGTGGCTGGCTTTGACGCTCCTGGGGTGGGGTGGGGTGGGGAGCAGAGAGAGGGTGTCACGGGGCCACAGGAGCCCTTCACGTCACAGACCTCTGATCTTCACATACTAAGTAAATATTATATACACATAAACACATTTTAATATAATACATGCATAAAAAAAGAGAAAATAGCATGACCCAATTTACATACCACCAGATTTTAAATCTTTATATTTTGCTAAAGTTCTTTTAGGCTCACAGACCACTGCTTTGAATCTGTGGGTATTCTTATAAAGTGGATCATGGTGTGATATCCATATATTTTCAATTTACCTAAAGGTACTGTGTTATGCATCCCATCCTTCCTTCACTCCTCAGTGCTGTTTGTAAGATCCATCCGTGTGGCCACCTGTATACAACCAACCTTTGCTTCTAACTGCCACCTGCACTCTGGGGTGGGATCGAACACTTCTACTGACCCCTTCTTCCAGGAAGGAACATTGATGCTGCCTCGAACCACCATGGATATGAATGATGGCATCTACCTATGTCCCCTGAGAGGCCTGTGTGAGGGTTTCTTTGGGGCGTACCCCCAGAGCAGCATTGACGGCCCCAGTGCCGAGTGACCCTGACTGGTTGCATTGGGCCATCTTCCACTGTGCGGTCAGGAGACCCCACCTCACCACACTGGGCTTCAGCCAGCTTCCAAATGACACTGGTCTCAGGTGTGTAAGGTGACATCCTCCTGTTTAATTTGCTTTTCTGATTCTTATTAGATTTGAGTGTCTGGTCATATTGAGAGTCCTTTGGGTTTCCTCTTCTATAAACTTCAAACCCTTTGCTCATTTTTGTTGCTTTGCTTACCCTTTTCTTATTGATTCACATAATTTCCTTGTTACTAATCTCCTGTGTGTTCTAGACACAGCTAACATCTTGCACGCTGTCACCCATTTCTTAATTTTGTCCATGGTGTTCTTTTTCGGAGATATCTTTAATCTTGATATAATCAAATCCATCATATGTTGTTTTGTGCTTCTAAAATATCTAGACATTCTTCTGTGCCTCAGGTCACAAAAATATTTCCTTCTATCCAAGTCTGTAGTTTTATATCAGACATTTAGGCCTTAATCTGTCTGAATAGTGCTCCTTTGTACGTGGAATTAGGTAAGGGTCCAGCTTCCCTACTGTGAGTGTCTTTTCCTAATACCATCTATTAAGCAGCCCCTCGCCCCAGCCTCTCAGCACAGGGCTGACTGTGGGGCACACATGCAAGTTTAGGTGCTCCAAGGAAGGAGGGGGGTGGGGCACAGAGGCCCATGCCAGATGTTCTTCTCACACAGCACTCAGGACCGAGCTGCTCAGTAAAGAGAAAGTTGGCACCGATAGGCTAAATGCTCTACCAAGTCAGAGGCAAGGACAAAATCCCAAGCTTTGATTTAAACTCTGACTTCACTAACTTCAGTCAACCTTCTCCTCCCTTCCCCTGTTTACTTGAGGGCTCCTGGGCACAGATCCCTGCTCTTGTCAAGGGCGATTATGCCTAAGAATGCACCTGTGTACGTATCCCATGTGGTGGATGTAGTCCAGGGCCTTGAGCACCCCCTGCAGGATGTAAGCAATCGCCAGTTCATTCATGCCATCCATGAAGTGTGTGCAGATGAGATCCTTTGCAGAACCTGAAGAATTGTGGGGACACGGGGAAGGGTAACAAAGAAGGGAAACAGACATGAACCTGCTGACAACAGCGTTCTCAAAGCACCTCTCTGCCAGGACCCCTGTTCCACTCACCATACGCCATGAATGATGTGACAACCCACAGCTCATTGTCTGCAATAAAGGTGGCTCGATATGGCAGGATATTGGGATGGCTGAAGAGTTTAGAGACATGAAGCTCCCCCTGAAAACAATGGTAAGCGGAAGTCAGAATCAAGGGGTGCTGAAGAAGACGCTCAACATGAAGGTGGTGGCAAGAATAACATGGGGACCCAGTCTTTCCTGGAGCTCTTCTCAGAGTCCTGGGAGCAGCCCAAGCAGGTGGCCACCCACATGAGAGAAGCCCGGCTCTGCTGTCTCCACAGGGAAGCCAGCACTGCTCTGCCAGCTTCTGCCTGCGTTTGGCTCCACTAGCCAATCTTGGAGCCTCAAGAAAAATTCCCCACCAACAGCGAAACTGCTAACAACACGGTAGAGGGTCACAGCTCGCCACGTCAGAAATGATGAGAACCGGGGCGCCTGGGTGGCGCAGTCGGTTAAGCGTCCGACTTCAGCCAGGTCACGATCTTGCGGTCCGTGAGTTCGAGCCCCGCGTCAGGCTCCGGGCTGATGGCTCGGAGCCTGGAGCCTGTTTGCAATTCTGTGTCTCCCTCTTTCTCTGCCCCTCCCCCGTTCATGCTCTGTCTCTCCCTGTCCCAAAAATAAATAAACGTTGAAAAAAAAAATTTTTTTTTAAATTAAAAAAAAAAAAGAAATGATGAGAACCAACAGTTGACTGAAGACTTATAAAGTAATAAGCTTAGTTCAACTTCAAGGGCCAAGGCACAGAACTCCTCTTTAAGATAAGAAAACAAAAAACACTGGGGCACCTGCGTGGCACAGTTGGTTAAGCATCCGACTTCGGCTCAGGTCATGATCTCACAGTTCGTGGGTTCGAGCCCCATATCGGGCTCTGTGCTGACAGCTCAGAGCCTGGAACCAATTCTGTGTCTCCCTCTCTCTCTGCCCCTCCCCCCACTCACACTCACCGCCCCCGTCTCTCTCTCTCTCAAAAATAAACATCAAAAAAATAAAAAAAGGAAAACAAAAAACATTTTCCTCTTAAAAGGAAAACGTTGTAATCGATAGGACAAGGAAACAAAGTTATCAGAGAGCAAACACGAACTACTAGACAGCCGAAGGTACTTCTCCAGCAACCTAGGAGCGAGAGAGCAGCTACAGAAAGTGTCAGACCTGTGGGATTTTAGAATGAATTTGGACAAAAGAACTACAGAAACTCAGGGGTCCTGGCCTCTGGGACATGAGCTAAAGGCCAAACAGGCAATACTTTCTGCCTATCTACTGCTCCAAAGAATTTAAAAAAGAATCCTAAAGTCCAACATGCTCTAGAATGAACTCAGATATCTTTCTTCCCAAATAACTCAGCTGGGACTGACTTTCGGTCCCATCCTCAGACCCACAAAACTACTCTGAACACGAATGGGTGTTAGAGCACCATCAGAAGAGCATGAATTCAGGGAAACACTGTGATGAAGAAGAGGGATAGGTTGCAGTCAAACTGCTGAAAACACACTGACCCAGGCCCTGAATCTAAAGAGCTCCCGGTGCAAGCCTGAGTCAGGGAGGAACCCAGGCCCCTGCCAGCTGCTCTCAGATCTGTGGTGTCCCCTGTAACCAGAGGGCAGCTACCTCCTTCTCCAACAGAAAGGAACCTCAGGAAACAGGACAATGAGAGCCAGAAGGTGGCTGTCACGGCAAAGCAGGCTGCCCCGGATCTGGAGCAAGACTGCCTGGGTTTGAATCCTGTCTCTACCACTCACTAGTATGTGTGACTGTGGGCAAGTTACTCGGCCTCTCTGAATAGTAAATAAATGAATAAATGAGCCACAAAGGCATCTTTGGAGAGGAAGAAGGGAGTATAAATTGGCCTGAGCAGAATTACAGAATCCTTAGTGCCAAATGCCCACGATTCTTCGTTAAGAGCTTCTGTTAACTTCCTGGTTTGGTCCGCCTTCATTTTCTGCCCGCTATTTTCAGAAGACAGATGTAAGAGTTGCCTTGTAATTGCGATTGGAACTAAGAGCCCATCCTTGAAGTGTCCCAACACATTTTATTACCTGCAAGAACGTCACCATCTCATTGGAACAAGCTTCCAGGTTAATCCTTCGTACCGTCACGTACTCTCCTGTCGGTTTGTACCTTGCTAGATTCACTGTCATCAGGTCCTCAAATCCTTTGCCTAAAAGAAAAGGAGAATGTCATGAACAAGTTCAATGGCAACAGAGGTAGCCTTAAAGAGACTTCATTTTAAATGAGAACTCGGGGCGCCTGGGTGGCTCAGTCGGTTGAGCGAACGGCCTCAGCTCAAGTCATGATCTCACGGTTTGTGAGTTCGAGCCCCGTGTCGGGCTCTGTGCTGACGGCTCAGAGCCTGGAGCCTGCTTCAGATTCTGTGTCTCCCTCTCTCTCTGTCCCTCCCCCACTCATGCTCTGTCTCTCACTGTCTCAGAAATAAACATTAAAAAAAAATAATAATAAAAAGAAAACTCAAAACTTTCACTAACAATTCCCCTTGTGGGTGACATTTCTTGATTTTTCTCCTATCAGTTCCTTCTCAGCCAACCACTTGAAGTGCCTATGGTCCAGGACATCAGAAGCCAAAAAGAAAAAATTGCAGAAGAGCTTCTCTCCTAGGGATGCCTGGGTGGCTCAGTCAGTTAAGCGTCTGACTTTGGCTCAGGTCATGATGTCACAGCCAGTGAGTTCGGGTCCCGCATCGGGCTCTATGCTGACAGCTCCGAGCCTGGAGCCTGCTTCAGACTCTGTGTCTCCCTCTCTCTCTGCTCCTCCACCACTCACGCTCTCTCTCTGTCTCTCAAAGATGAATAAATGTGAAAAAAAATAATTAAAAAAAAAAAAAAAAAGAGCTTCTCTCCTGGTAACATGATCTCTTTTCCCAGATTTGGAAGACAGAAGCAAAGGAGAGTCACAAAAGCCAGTTTTGTCACCCTGAGTCCTGCTAACTAGCTGACAGCCTCTGGCACTCGCTGATCTGAGGATGCAGAGGAGGCCACAGGAGTGCCCAGGAGCCTGAAGGTAAAATAGCAGTGCTAGGACTTTACCTATGACAGAGAGTAGCTCATAGCGCCCTCCTTCCGGCAGGAAGCTACTCATGATCTCCTGTTTAGACAGGGATGCTATCGACTCTGAGCTCGCCTCATTGGTCTAAAGAAAAAGAAAAATAGGTTAATAAGAGAAAATTGGGTGTGGGATGGGAGTGGGGAGGGGGTGATTCAGACCCACAAGGAGACTGGCATCTAAACATACAAATTCTGACTCGGGGTCAAAGAAATAGGTCCAACACTATTCGATGAGAAACGTAGAACACCAGATGTTCACTGTAGTCATTAGCACTAACATCAGAGCCAGTAAGTATGAGCACCATCTACAAATAGGGGTAGGGGACAGGGGTGGTTCCTAGTCAACTGTTGATTGGCTTGTCCTTTCCAACAATTGGCTCATTTGCTAAAAAGTATGAAATTCTTACTTGGGGAAAGGATGTCTAGACAAAAGGCATGTTTAGAAAAGAGAAGGGGGATGGAGAAGTGAAGGGTTCTCTTGAATTTCCTGCTGTATTGGGGTCCTATTTTAGGGCCCTGACTACAAGACTCCAAAGGTCACATGCTGAATTTTGCTATAGGGGAAATTTGGCCATAAGAAGTACCCTCTTGAGCAAACCAAGAGCCCAGACCAATCATTCTCTGACATTTTCTTTCTTTAAAAAAAAAAAAAAATTTTTTTTTAATGTTTATTATTTTTGAGAGAGAGAGAGACAGAGAGCAAGCAGGGAAGAGGCAGAGAGAGAGAGAGAGAGACATAGAATCAGAAGCAGGCTCCAGGCTGTCAGCACAGAGCCGACGCAGGGCTCGAACTCACAGACCGCGAGATCATGACCTGAACTGTAGTTGGCCGCCCAACTTGACTGAGCCACCCAGACGCCCCAATTCTCTGACATTTTCAGGTGAAACAAGAAAACAGAACACATAGGGCTGCAGGCAAGGCACAGGGCTGTCACGTCTCAGCCATCATCCCAGGCAGAGGAAGTGACCTGCTTCCTGGTTCCTGCCGTAAATGAAGCTGGACCTCAACCAGTTAGGATGTGGGCATCACACCTCTGGGCTTTGAGGTCCTAAAGGAAAAGTGCCCAGCAAAATTGATGGCAGACCAACTCTCCCTTCAGCTCAAAAGGCTCAGACCTAAATTTATTTGTGTGATTTAGGGGCCATATTTTTCTTTCTTTTGGATCTTCTTTCCTACTGAGATGGAGTACCTTACGCCAGCTCAAATTTCATATGCTGTATTCCTAAACCTGACCTCGTTAGGAAAAGATCTTTGTGAACACAAGAAAGGCCCCTCACTCAGCACTAGCCAGAAGACAGGGAGTCAAGAATGTTCTGACATGGTGGTACCTCCTTGCTGGGGATCCCTGACGTTTCAAGGGCATCCGGTTTCAAGAGTTGATGGAACTGCCAAGGGGAAAGAAACCAAGTGGGGTTCTTCCTCTTGCACCACTTAAGTATGACAGTAAGAGGAATCTAGTCAACCAAAAGTGAGCCCTGTCAGCAAATTTCTAATTCAATCAATTTTTTATATTTCCAAGATTTATCCCATATTGTTGTATTTAGCCATGCTGTACACCCATGTTGTGTTAAGAGTCATCTTGTGAATATACCTGTTTATCCATTCCAGTGTTGATAGGCTTTTGGGGTTGTTTTTGGTTCTGCTCGTATGAACTGTGCTATTAGAAACCCATTTGAATGTGTCTCTTGATGTGTATATGCAAGAGATATTCTAAAGCTTATACCCAGAAACTGAATTGCTAGGTTACAGAGTATATGAACAATCGACTTTACAAAATAATGCAAAATTGTTTCCCAAAATGGTTAAACCAATCTACACTCCCTCCAGTACTGTATGTATGTTCTCATTGATCCATTTTCCCCCATCACTTAGTATAATCAGACTTAATTTTTTGCCAATCTCATTGTGAGTGTGATTTATATTTCCGTGATTGCTAATGAAATTGAGCATCTTTTCATGTATTTATTAGCCATGTGGGTTTTCTCTCAGGTGAAATTGGCTCTTTGTGTCTCTTTGTCCATTTCTCTACTGGAATGTCTTAATGTAGGATTTCCCCAAAGTAGGCCGCCTGGAACACTGACCTTGGCAGTTAACACATATAAATGGTTTACACGTCCAATTAAATGAGAAAATGAAGCATTCTCTCTCATGGAGAATCACAAGGTGTGCTGGCATAAAATGGCTTCAAGAAGTTTTGTAGTAAGGAAACTTGTTTAATTTGTTTAACCTAGCATTTCCCAAATCTACTTGTCCAGAGAACCTTTTGTATCTCATATCTGTTAAATTTTGGGAAAGGTAATTTGGGAAAAGCTATTTTAAGTAAAACATATGGTATTATGCAAAGACTATAGGCTCTGGGGCCAGACAGAGGCAGAACTTGAACTCAGGTCTATCACTTGCTCTATGACCGTGAGTAAATCACGCTAAATTCTTGGGATCTCTGTTGTCTCATTAATGGAATAATTCCCAGTTTGTAGGGCTGCTATGACAAATGAGATAAAATATGTAAAGATCTTAGTGCTACCTGGTGTTTCATAGGTATTCAGTAAATGTGAATTCTATTCTTTTCCTCCCTCTTTTGCTGCCTACTTACTGTTTGGTCACTCTCCTGTTCAACAAATAAGATGGAACAGAGAAAATGGAGAAACCAGAGTATGCGGGGTAGAGCTTGATCAATAGTTAAGGTTGGTTTGATTTTCACTTTTACAGTTATCTGTTTTCAAATGCTCTGAAAATACGTTCTAGGAACATTTATAGCCATTGTGGCTTCTTGACACTGTGGTGTTCAGAATAATCCCAAGTGCCTCTGCCAGCTGAGAGACACACACACAACTATGGGACAAAACAGAGTAGTAATTTGAGCAAAAAGCCCAAACCAGGAGCTCTGAAATGGCAACCTACCATTTGTTTAGAATTTATAAGCTGCAAGCTAAGTTAGTCTTGAGTCCCACCTTAACTTCATACCTCTCACCACCTGTGCATAATCTTATTCTACAGATCCTGTTTTCTCAACTATCAATCTACCCCTCATAAAATCAGCGTCATCAGTTAACACAAAACCCAGGGTGTGGCTTTCAGACCCAAAGTCCCTACTCTGATCTGTGAGTATCCACATGATTCGGCCCCTGCCTACTTCTAATGACTTCATCCCTTACCACATCCCTGTGACTTGCTACACTTGACCCATACGAACAGGTGCACTTCAATCTTAGGAAGCTCACACCAGCAGTCCCTTGGTTTGGAACATTCCTGCCCTACTCCTTCCTGCCCCTGCTATTTTCTCATAGCTGCTTCTTCCCTACCATTGAGATTTCAACTTAAATGTCGTCTATGCATTGAGGACTCTGAGCAGAAAGTAAAGTAGGCTCTCAGTCACTTTATTACGTCATCTTGTTTTACTTTCCTCACAGTAGTTATTATTGTGTTCATTGATCTGTTGCCTGCCTCCTCAATTAGAATGCAAGCTCCATGAGGATATAGATCCTGACTGTCTTGTCAATTTGGTATTCCCAATGCCTACAGTGATGCTGGCACATAAAAAGATGATTTAAACAAGTTTGAGCTGAGGTTTCCTGGCCATGACCTTGTCATTGCCATGAGTTAAAGAGGACTGTAGGCTACATGTACCAGCCAGTTCCACTGGAGACAGAGTTCAACATAATGACGTATACTGGAAAAACCAGCCCTCATGCAACGCACTCACTGGATCCCCTGCTGCTAGGGACACTTTATAGATCAGAATCTGGTACCTGCATGTGAGAAAGTACTGCATTTTTTAGCAGGTAGAATCTAGAACCACTATATATTTGAAGGTCTTCCCCCTGATCTCCAGGCAAACTCCAAAATATTTCTCTAATTTGAAAAAGAGGCTATGAAGGACAGCTGGAGTTGTGAGATTAAAGTGCTTATTAAATGCATTTAAAAAAACTCCCATGGGAAAAACTACTGATAGATACTTTTTCATTACCTATGACCCTCTTCCTTGCTAGAAGTGCATATAAGACATGCTGTCTAGGCAATACACTAAAGACATACACTTGCTGAGCCAAGGTAGGAAATTATGCATTAAACTACTGATATGATTAGGTAGTAACTTGACCAAATATTTCTACTATCTCTGTTGACTACAGAATAATACTCAAAAGTGTTAGTTTTAGGAAATACAATTCCTTAGTTAATTGGGAATACGAATTCTTGGCAATCTGGAATTGCAAGAAATGAATTTGTCTCTTGGTTATTGTCCTTGTCTCACTGGGAACACTCCTAAAATGGGCAATTTCTACATTGTGGATGTTCTACAAGTCTGAACTCAGAAACCGATCTTTATTTAGGAAAACAAAAACAGTGTTTTGAAAGGAAGAGGTCTGGTGGGATATCGCCACAAGAGAGGCGGGTTAGCTCAGTAGACTGTTTCAGAGTTAGAAAAGGACAAAATTCAGATGAAAAGGATGAAATGTTTAGTCCAGTCTCTTTAAAAAACACAGCACAGCATAGCTTTATTAGTATGATATATAATCTCAAATTGTCTAGAGAAACTAATTCTAGCAAAGCTGCTTCTTAGTTTTTTCCCACCATGAAAAGCACTGTTGTTTATTTTGAAGCATTTGAAAAATACATAAGCTACTGATATCCAGAAAGCACCATAAAATAACATTGTTTAAAGAGTTTAAAACAAAATACAAGAGAGCACACAAAGACTATATTTGTGAAATGCTACATCCACCCCCCCCACAGGTTTCACACAGGATAAGTCTTGGCATAACACCGGCAGCTGTGAAAATATAAAAATTATATAAAATGGGCATTCTCATCTGGAAAAATATTTAACTGATCATATAGGGGATGTTTTTAGTCTCCTGACTGGAAAATATTTGGATCTGATAGAGAGGTGCTCCTTACTAGAGCGTAGTCAAAGCTTCACTCAAAGAGAAATTCCTAGTCAACGTCACCACCCTTCTGCTGTTGGGGCTGCCTGCCAAAGGTGCAGATGTCTGTCATCTGAAAAGAAGAAGTTTATTTAGAAAAGCGTTCTTATCCTCTCTCTTTAGAAGACACTGATTCACATTATCAAAAATAGCTTGGTACACTGTGCACATCTGTGCACATGTGGTGTTATTTACTTTGGTAAAATAAACTACAAGAGTAGGAAACAGAACAAGTCTTCCAACCCTTGCCAATTAAATAAAAAGTACACTTTCTGTTTTGTACTTTTTAATGTGGGGTTTTGATTTTAAGGTAGGAGATTTGATATCCTGCCTATAATCTAGGGAAAGCTCTGTAGTATCTCTGTGAACTGAAATCTATCAGCAATAGACCACAGAGGAAAAATTTAGTATCACTAGCCACTAAAAGTAACCACATCTTAGATTGTCGAAATTTTCTTTTCTTTTCTTTTTTCTTTTCTTTTCTTTCTCTCTTTCTCTCTCTCTTTCTTTTTCTTTCTTTCTTTCTTTCTTTCTTTCTTTCTTTCTTTCTTTCTTTCTTCTTTTTGGAGGGGGCACTGGGCGATTGGTAAGGTTGGGAAGGGGAGGAGACCTTAATCCCCAAGAGAGAGCAAAAAGTGCCTGAGACTTTTTCAGCTTCTAAAGTACAGGTCAAAATCTTTCCAGGGTGAAACCTGACTTTCCACAAGTAAAAGAATTACACTACAAATAAAACTCAATGAAATAAGCAAAAACACAAAATGATAAGCCAACAAAAAACACAGATTTCCACAAGAAATCATTCCCATGCAACAGCCATAGAGCTCAAGCCTAGAAAGTCACTTACTTTTCTCCGAGTGTCACCCGGAGGCTGCTCTGGAGTAGAGAAATTGATTGTTGGCATTTTGTTTTTTAGCAGAAGACACATCCACATTCAGAACAGCAATTATTACACTTAGAACTACATTTATTAATAGAAACCACCTAAGAGTCATTATAGTAAAAAGTGTCCACAGTGCTATATATAAACACATACATGTACGTACGTACACACACACACACACACACACACACACACAGAGTAAAAACACTACACATAGATGGGGTTTTCAACATGAATCTATGGCTCTTGAAAACATGGCAAGGCTACTATTCTATGGGTATTCTTCTGAGTATAACTCAACTGCTATAATCCCAGTCTTACATTTACTTTCCATCAGCACAATGTTAGTTTCAATAGGCTGGTTTCAGAGTCTTATACTGTGAACAAAAAATTCATTATAAAGTTATAGAGATGGCCGGCTATTTCCCAGAGAGTGCAGAGGCTAGAAAACAGGCTTAAAAAAAAAAAAAAAAAAAAAGGCAAAAAAGGTTTTAGCAGCAACATGTACATGTGAGACCATAACCCAATTAGATTCACCAGACACATACATTCTATTCTGAATACAAATAAAGCAAGGGCTTTCTGGGCCTCTGCTACCCTTGGTGAAAATAAAGCAAAGGGCAACTGAAATAACATTCTGCTCTTAAACCAGACAAACTCTCTATCTGTCCTTTTTATTTTCTCCATTCTATAAAAGTGAAAAAAATCATCAAAGTAGATTTTTAACTGGAAAGTACTGGAATGATCACACATCTCCAAATATCTTAAATTAGAAATCAGAGCATCCAACTGTATTGTTGAAGGAGATTGGCTGCACAGTAAATTAGCCTCAATTTGTCAAAATAAGATTTTTTTTTTTTTTTTTTTTTGCCTTGGACATCAGTTTTCTGGTACACAAATGGCAGGTGCAGTTGCTTAAGACAGTCTGTTAAAGGTAAAAAAACAAGTGAATAGATTAAAGGAAATCAAGCCCAGTCTCACAGAGTAGAAGGCAAATTCCAGGTTGTATAAAATTTGATAATATATACTTCATCAAGCTGTAAGCAACATACAGAAAAACCTCTTCACTCTCCTCAGGTCAGTGATGAGGCAATTGTCAAAAGACCACCAGAGATCCCACACTCAAGACACTGAAACCAAAACCCCTTCATTCAGTTCACATATCCTGTAATATTTTTAACTAATTGTAAACTGGACTTCCAACTCAATTTTCACCAGGGCCAATGTTTACTTTTAAACACGGTGTTCCCGTTAATGATGAGAAGAAAATGAGAACAGGACCAGAATGCTGTAGTTTTGTTCCATTAGCTTTTCCTTTACTGTGCAGCTAATTTTTATTCTTCAGAACTAAAACAAAAAAACTCATCATGTTTCTAAACTTTCATTTGTCTAAAACATAACATTTTGACAGAGTTCACAAATAATACTCCTCTGGAAGTTCTTTGAATGCATTAGGGAAAATAAATTAACAGGTACCATTTAGTAACTAAAAAGTTTGAATTTTCAATGACCTGAGCCTACCCCAGGGTATTTTGTTTGGATCAGTCAACCAACACACTCAATCTGATAACCTGTTTCTTTAACTATAGGAGCTGAAGAGAGTGTCTTTGGTATTCAGACACAAAGAATGGGGCTCTAATATTATCATTTTTTTTTTTAACGTTTATTTATTTTTGAGACAGAGAGAGACACAGCATGAACGGGGGAGGGGCAGAGAGAGAGGGAGACACAGAATCGGAAGCAGGCTCCAGGCTCTGAGCCATCAGCCCAGAGCCCGATGCGGGGCCCGAACTCGCAGACCGCGAGATCGTGACCTGAGCCGAAGTCGGACACCCAACCGACTGAGCCACCCAGGCGCCCCTAATATTATCATTTGTATAGAAAATAATTTTCTTTGCTTAATAGCAGTTCTCAAAAAGGCTCAATTGGAAAACAGCCAAAGACAATGCCTGGCCCTGTTAAACCTCAAAGTTGCAAGGCTACTTCCGAAATCAACATGTGGATTTTACAACAGGAAGTTAATATTTTTGTCCTGACAGATTTTTTTCCTTAGTTCTCCTAAGTCTCATAATTTCTACCACAAAAAGATGAGTCAACTAGATTGATCAGTAAAACCAGAACTTTTATATCATTGCTACCACTGTCCTGACTATAGTTTTATTTTTAAAATCTTCAAGGTTAGAAGCTTTTGAACACTTAGGTTTTTTCCTTTAAGAATATGTATTTTAACTGGACAAATACTTAGAAGAAATAAATATGCCTTTAAGTAAATACTGACTTTCTAACAATCAAGACAGATCAAGGTCAACTGCCAGATTAGTCCTCAAATCTTTGGGAAACCATAGATTCAAAATGGAGCCAAACACATATAACAACTGTAATTTACACCTGCCCTTAGAATTGCTAATTTCTATAAATTGATTTAGTCAACAAGAGTAGTAATGTTTATCCTGAAGTGATGGCTAAATGCCGTACTGTACTTACCTCCAAATAGTTCCAAATCTCTTAAGCCCTCAACAATGAACTTTTCCGAGACCCACCGCTAAAGAGGAAAACCCCAAAGAGAATTAGTATTTCTTCCAAGCCACAAAAAATTAGCTATCAGCCATTAGACAAACAAATAAACTACAAAACCAGAATCATGCAGTATAGTTAAGATGCATTTCTATGGAAAAGTTTTAAAAAGAATCTTGAATTTAAATCAACTGAAAACAATAGGTTAATTCCTTCCTCTATCCTTCTGTGCCTAATTTGATAAATAATCCTTAAATCTCACAGACTGATGAGAACCATGTAGAACTGGCCCTAAACAAGAACAATGTTTTTGTTCTTCCTATATGTACAGCTACCTTCTGGTTCCATCTTAGTCATTCAATGGCTATTACAGATGCTTTGGATCATAAATGCCAATGTGAAAAATACTACTGAAATTCACAACACAGAAAACAGAGATGAAACTGTTTTCCACAATCCTCTATTAGTTTGTAAAAGAAAACAGTAAGCTGCATGTTCTTTCATCCACTAGGATTTCTAAAAACATCATCACCACACTTACATTTTCTATCAAGTTTACAAGGACCAAACTAGCAACACCAATCTGTGGTTCACTTTACTATCCTATTTCCAATGAGTATTGGATTTCCTTACTGATCAATGGTCTGGTGTCACCCGAACCAGGCAAGGTTGAAATAGAAAAGAAGCTCACATGTAAAAGTAACAGTATCAAGATTGCATTTCACTTAAGGACTGGTGTTAAAGTTTGGCTTGGGGGCATTCTTTCCACCTGGCAGAGTTCAGACTAAGGAGAGATTCTATTTTTTCCTCTTAATTAACAGTGAAGTTTACTCTTTCCAGTATAAATTATTCTTATATATACAAACATAAGAAAAAAGAAGATTAACATTCAAAAAAACAAGCTGCATAATATGGTTCATGAATTGGAACTATAACATCATTCTCTGTCCTTCTCTATATCAATTTTTTTCTAAATTAAAAAAAAAAAGGAACACCCAAAGTAAAAAATTTGGTATAAAAAAATCATATGTACTGTATCACAAAATATAACGTATACTTTAATATTTAGAAAGTGATATATTCATGCGTCATAGCACTTATATCTTGTTACAAAATTTTAAAATAATAACTACTGCATTTAGAAATTAAATACTTGATAATAGATAATAAATAGAATACAATACTCTTTTTTTATGACATCATGGAAGCTATTATAAAGAAGCTAACTCCAGTGTTTGTTAGGGTCATTTTAGCTGGTGAGGTTTTCAGGTTTAGTAACATTTTTCATGTTCAAAGAGGCTCCAATTAAACCTGTGATTATACTTAAAAAATGTGTTCCAATAATTACAATTTGATACTGATTTTTAAAACATAGAAACTCATTGAAAATACGTAGGAAATGGGCAGCTTATTAACGGTTACATATCTACAGTGAAAAGTGTCACTGATTCATTTAATTTTGTATGACTGATATTCATAAAATAAGCCACCTTGTTTCTTCTCTATCGGACAAGCTGGTGGGTATATCTAGGGTCTCTGGTCAGCCCTCTGCTTGCAAGTTCTCTCCTCAGGAGTGGAGGCCGCAATGTCTGCTTTACTTCCTACATCCCTCATGTTTGTAGGATTCTGAGCATCATATAAAAACACCACCTACACTGCTTTACAGAAAATAAAAATAGTAAAGCCAGAAGAATAGAAACACTCACCCTAATTCGCTCTGGTTTACTTACAAGAAAAGACATGAGTTCCTAATGTGTAGACCTACTTCAATTTCAAAAATTTAAACCTAAAAGGGAAATATAAACAGGTTGAATTAGTCAAATCTCCTTTTATAAAAATGCTTTTTGATTAACAAAAACTTACTATGAGTCTACCATTCAAAGCACTGTACCAGATCTATACATTTCTAGATTCTTCAGTGACAGTAAAACTGGATGTACTGGCCAAGTACATTGTGAGATACTGCAATCTCTATAAAAAAAGACAGGTTTATTATTATATGGTTTCTTCTTTAATTTTCAAATTTCTCTTGACCAAATTCCCCACTGATTCTTTCCCAGAAGCAGTTACCTTCAGTTCTTTTGGCTGTTTCAAGTTTATCCTTTTTACTATCATTCTTAAATAATGTTTACATGGCCATGACTTATCCATTTGAGACAGTTACCTACTAACTTCACTACTGTGGTAGATGAAGACTAAGCTCTCTTATATCACCTTCCTGCACCCTAGTTTCTTGCCTTCATTCTCCCAACATAATTCGAGCATAATTTTTTTATTAAATCAACAGTCTTGCATTTACATTGCTATGACTGTGGAAACATGGTTTAGAGCTGAGGCAAACAGTTAGAGATGACCATGTCTTTCTTCTTGTACACCATTTGTTTTCCTAAAGTTAATAACGGATTCATTTCTTTTTCACTTGCTTGGTTTCCCATATAGCTATAGGTAACTTTTTCTGAGTACTTCAATATCTCTGCTATTCATCTTATCAATATATTTTCTCATACATTCAAACTCATCCATTCCAATTTTTCCATGGAGGTTGCCTTTCCAAGGCCCTCTATCCCCCTGTTGCTGAACTTACAACCCCAAAATCGAGACGCATGCTCTACTGACTGAGTCAGCCAGGCAACCCTGCAACAACCTTTTTAGTGTGGAAATCTGGATCTTCCAATTCTGAGAAATATTCTTGTATTATTTCTTTGATAATTTTGTCTCCTTCACTTTCTCTGTTTTCATGTTACAGAATTCTTAATAGTTGAAGACTTACTTCTAGAATTACCTAGAATTAATTTATGCTTGTTTCACTCCTATTTTACAACTCTCTTTTCCAAGAGATTCCTTCCATTTTATTTTCTAACCCTTCTATTAATTTTTAAATCTTGGTTACACATTTCCAAGACCTTTTGCCATTTCTCAAATGTATCTTTTTTCATGTCATCCTGATCTTCTTTTATGTTTGCTTATAGTTAAAATTATATCTAGAATGGCTAAAAGCTTAATGCATCATGACCACATAGGGTTTATCTCAGAAATGAAAGACAGTTTTAACATTAAAAAATGAATCAATGTATACAAACTGTCTTTGTCCGAAGTTGTTTGCAAATAAAAAACAACCAATTTTAAGGAATTTTAAAAAGTGAATCAATGAAGCGCACTTGCTGGCTCAGTTGGTAGAGCATGCGACTCTTGATCTCGGGGTCGCGAGTTCAAGCTCCACACTGGGTGTAGAGCTTACTTAAAAAAAAAAAAATCAATGTAATTTTACTTGAATAAACAAGAAAAAAATACAATCATCTCAATAGATGGAGAAAAAGCATCTGAAAAAACTCAACATCATTCATGATTTAAAAGAAACTCTCAGGCAACTAGGAATAGTCAAATAGGAACAAGATAGAAATAGAATTTACCAAGTCAACATGGTAAAAGATATGCATAAAAAATGTATCATTAACATCATACTTAATAGTAAAAAGAATTAGTGAGTTCCCTCTAAGAACAGAAGCGAAACAAGAATTTTCTTGTTATCTCATCATCATTTCTGTTCATCATTGTACTGGTGGTCTTGGCCAATGCAAAAAGGGAAAAAGAAACAAAAGGCATACAAATTGGAAAAGAAGGTTTAAAACCCTTTATTCATAGACAACGTGATTGTATACATAGAAAATTATAAATATTTTACAAAAAAGACATTAGACCTAAAAAATGAATTTAGAAAGAAGGTCAATTACAAAACACAATTGTACTTCTATATACTAGCAATGAATTAGTAGAAAATGAATTTAAAAAAATGAAAGCTTACAGTATCAACAAAAACATAAAATAATTAGGAGCCTTTTCTTAAATTATAAATAAGATACGTATGTTTAAAATTATAAAACATTGCTAAGAGGTATTAAAGATAAGCTAAACAAGAGATATTCCATGTTCATAGATTGGAAGACTCAATATTGTGAAGATGTCAATTCCCTCAAGTTGATCTATAGATTCAGTGTAATCTCAATCAAAATCGCAGTAGACTTTTTAAAAGAAATTGATAAGCTGATTCTAAAATTTATACAGAAATACAATGTATTTATTTATTTTTAATAAATTTTTTTTTCAATGTTTATTTATTTTTGGGACAGAGAGAGACAGAGCATGAACGGGGGAGGGGCAGAGAGAGAGGGAGATACAGAATCGGAAACAGGCTCCAGGCTCTGAGCCATCAGCCCAGAGCCCGACGCGGGGCTCGAACTCACGGACCGCGAGATCGTGACCTGGCTGAAGTCGGACGCTTAACCGACTGCGCCACCCAGGCGCCCCCAGAAATACAATTTATACAGAAATAAAATTTATACAGAAATAAAATAGCCAAAATAATTTCGAAAAAGAACAAAATTATAAGACTTATGATACCTAATCAGACTTACTTTAATGCTATAGTAATCAAGTGTACTTTGGTTTAAGGATAGACAAATGGATCAATGAAGCAGAGTAGAGAATCCAGAAATAGATCTCTTTCCAGAAAGAGGACAAAGTAATTCCATGGGGAAAAATAATCGAATACAAATGTCTATCTATTTAGAAAAAATGAACTTTGACCCTTACCTTACACCATACACAAAAATTAACTTGACATGGATCACAGAACTAAAGAAAAAGTTAGAACTACTAAATAAAAACAGAGGAGGAAATCTTCATGATGTTAGGATAAGTAAAAATTTAAAAAAAAAAAAGGAATATCAAGAGCATGAAAGGAAAAAGAAAAATATGATAAATTTATGAAAATTAAAAAATTCTGTCTTTGAAAGATACTACTAAGAAAATGAACAAGTTGGGAGAAAACAGTGTGTGTGTGTGTGTGTGTGTGTGTGTGTGTGTGTACATAACATTTTATATACAGAATATTTAAAGAACTTCTACAATTCAATAAAACAACTCAATTTAAAAAATGGGCAAAAGATTTGTACAGAAGATATAGGAATGGCCACTAAGCACATGAAATGGTACTCAACATCACTTGTCATCAAGGAAATGTATATAGAGCTACAATGAGATACTACTACACACCTACCAAAATGGCTGAAAATAAAAACTGACAATACCAAGTGCTTGACAAGGATAGTTACCAACAGGAACTTTCATACATTAATGGGGATATATGGGGATAGGGATACAAAGTAGTATAGCCACTTTGGAAAATAATTTAGTAGCTTCCTATGACCAAATAATTCTGCTCCTAGGTAGTCTATTCAAAAGAAATGAAAACATATGTTCACATAGATTTGTATATGAATGTTCATAACAGCATTATTCACAATTGGCCCCAAACTGGAAACAAACGTCTATCAACTGGTAAATGAAAAAACAAAATGTAGTATATATGCCAGCAGAATACTACTCAGCAACAAAAAGAACTTTTTGGGTGATGAAAATGTTCTGTATTTTGATTACATGGTAGTTACCTAAGTGTATCTGTCAAAACTCAACAAAACCATTAACTTAATGTAGGTGTATTTTATTCAGGGTAAATTACATCTCAACAAAAATGATTTTTAAAAAAATTTTTTTCGGGGCGCCTGGGTGGCGCAGTCAGTTAAGCGTCCGACTTCAGCCAGGTCACGATCTCGCGGTCCGGGAGTTCGAGCCCCGCGTCGGGCTCTGAGCTGATGGCTCAGAGCCTGGAGCCTGTTTCCGATTCTGTGTCTCCCTCTCTCTCTGCACCTCCCCCGTGCATGCTCTGTCTCTCTCTGTCCCAAAAATAAATAAACGTTGAAAAAAAAATTTTTTTTTCATGTTTATTTTTGAGAGAGAGACAGACAGAGTGCAAGCAGGGGAGGGGCAGAGAGAGAGGGAGACATAGAATCCAAAGCAGGTTCCAGGCTCCGAGCTGTCAGCACAGAGCCCCACGCCGGGCTTGAACCCACGAACTACGAGATCATGCCCTGAGCCGAAGTCAGCCACTGAACCAACTGAGCCACCCAGGCACCCCACAACAAAAATGATTTTAAAAACCAAATGACGAGAGACACCTGGGAGGCTCAGTTGGTTAAGTGGCTGACTTCGGCTGAGGGCATGATCTCATGGTTCGTGGGTTCAAGCCCCACGTGGGGCTCTGTGCTGACAGTTCGGAGCCTGGAGCCTGCTTCGGATTCTGTGTCTCCCTCTCTCTCTGCCCCTATCCTGCTCACATTCTGTCTCTGTCTCTCAAAAATAAATAAACATTAAAAAAAATTTTTTTTAATTATAAAAAAAAGTCAAATGACTAAAATAATCAGAAATGCTTTTGAATAGTCTAGAAAAAAAAAAAAACACTGCCAAATTCCTCCTTTTTTTTTTCTAGGAATCCTTAGAACTGCTTCAGAGAAATCAAAGAAATAGTTTTCAATCCAGGGGAGAGAGGAGGCCTTTCAAAATCATCTACAGTTTTGTTTTGCTTTTTTTTTTTTTATCAAATTGCATTTATCTTCACCCCATCCTAATTTTCTTACAGAAGATCATCATCATGTTAAGAATCATTTATCCTGGAATTAAATAGTAAACATATTGACTGAATTTGAAGAAAAAAAGATTATTAGAATACACATTGTTTAATAACATTAAACACAAAGCATCATGCAAAAGAAATTTAAGAGGAAACAAAGTCCACATCCATATGTAGTCTACAACAGAAAGAAAATAGAATATTAATGTAGATAAAAAGATGATTTTTATCTGAAGGAACTGCCTATGATCTGGAAAAATACTAGCAATAGAAAATAAAGTCAATCCCAAAACACTGTATAAACTAATATAACAAACCTAAAAACTGGTCCTAGACCACCACACCAACAGCTTCATTAATTATCTGAACCATTGGCTCCCAAACCAGGATGTGTTTCAAATTAACTTGTTAGTTATAAAAACCTTTGGATGCTCAAACTCCCCCCTTCAAAAATTTTAATCCAGCAAGTCTGGGGAATGCACAAGTAGAAACGGGCAATTCATTATGGTGTTCAGCAAAGGGAAAAGACAAGGGACCTGAATAGTTTTATGGAAGGGATGGGGGGGTGGGGCTTGAATGTCAAATACAACTTAAAGAAAACAGCAATTCCAAGCATGAAATAGTATTACTACTGATTTTTAGTACATTCTTTGTTTTGTCCACACATGTATCTCCCAGTTTCTAGAATAGTGCCTATCACATGGTAGGCACTCAGTAATGTTAAATGACCAACCAAATATACTGACAAATGTGTTGGCACTTTGCATACTCTCCACTTAATGTGAGGCCAGTAATAGGAGCACAAGTCCACATATATGAGAACAATGAAGAGGCCTATGTGAATGCTAAGAGTATCGACTTTCTTCACCAGGCAATAGGAAGTAACTACGTTTTGAACAGAAAGGTGACAAACACAGAACAGCGGTCTAAGTGTCTCTCAAACTTTACTACGCATTCAAATCATTTGAGGATACTGCTAAAATTGCAGATTTTGGGGCGCCTGGGTGGCGCAGTCGGTTAAGCGTCCGACTTCAGCCAGGTCACGATCTCGCGGTCCGTGAGTTCGAGCCCCGCGTCGGGCTCTGGGCTGATGGCTCGGAGCCTGGAGCCTGTTTCCGATTCTGTGTCTCCCTCTCTCTCTGCCCCTCCCCCGTTCATGCTCTGTCTCTCTCTGTCCCCAAAATAAATAAAAAACGTTGAAAAAAAAATAAAAAAAATAAAAAAATAAAAAATAAAATTGCAGATTTTGATTTAGAGATCTGGAGTGGGGCCTGGTAGTTCTAAAAAATTTCCAGATGATGGTAATGCTGATCTGTGCACCATCGTACTGACTAATGTTTGAGAAGCCTTGTTGGAAGGAACATTCAAGGAATATTAATCTGCAAAGGGATGGGAGAAGGGGAGGTGAAAAGACCCAGAGAAAGGAATGCCAGTTAGAACACAATGCCAGTGGACCATATTTGGGGTGATAAGAGCCTGTAGGAGAAGGAATGGTAAGAAATAGATGGACAGGGGAGAAGGAAAAATAAAGAAATTATATTTAATTAGCAAGGACACCATAAGTCATCTAGCCCATCCTCCACCCTTCAGAGGAACAGCTTTTACAAACTCCTGAATGTAAGGTTACTTTTAACCTCTGCTTGAAAACTTCCCCCACTAGAGACTCTACCTTATCAGGGAACCCATTCTACTTGTGGACAACTCAGATGACTCCTGATTTTTTTGTGCCCAAGGAACTGGGAAAGAGTAGTGTGTCAGCGACAAAACAGGAAACTCAGAGGTGGAAGTGGTTTAAGTGGAATGATGAGTTCGAGTTTTTAAATCATAATGAGGTTGAGAAAGTAGATATGCATCCCAAATGGGAAGGTGTAGCAGTCAGTTAGAAGAGACACATTAGAGATGGCTATGTGGACTTGGGAGTTAGCAGCTAAAGCTCTACAAGTGACAAACTCCCCAAAGGAGAAAATGGGGAGAGCAAAGCAGGCTGGGGAAGCAAGCCTTGGGATAGGTCCATACTTAGGACATGGCACTTGAAGGCAGGTAGGAAATGGAGCCCAAAGGAAAAACTTTAAAGGTTCTGCTTCCCTTACTGGACCACTTTTGCTCCCCCAACCTGGTTAACTTTGACTTGTCAATGCTCACTACTCATCTCAGGTGTCCTGTGCTACAGAAGCTCTCCCTGACCACCGCTCCCCCCGCCCCCACTTATGTTAGGTGTTCAGTCTCAGTATTCAATCCTTACACCTACCACAATGTTGACTGCCAAGAGTCTTGTTCACTATTGCTTTACTCTGCCCAACACATAATATGGGCACTCCTGTATCTGTTAAATTATTAATAGTTAAAATAAAAAAAAAACAGTAAGCATTTATGGTGAACTTACTATGTGCAAGGATCTGTGCCAAATGCTTCACAGAGATCAGCTCACAATAAGTACTATCATCCTCGTTTTACAGATCAGGAACTTAAAGCTCAAAGAGGTTAAGTGCCCCAAATTCCCCACAGGCAAGTGGTAGAGGACTTGTCAGATCTTTTCCAAAGCCCGTGCTCTAGAAGCCAGAGTGCTAACACAGAAACATAGGGAGAAGTGTCAAGACTGTGTGTGCGAAGATACAAAGATGACTGAGAAGACATCGCCTGATTTGACAATGCTGCTGACCAGATGACAAACAGTATAGAAATAATTCATTTGCCTTGATTTATTTTTTTTCCCCCTATTTTTGTCACTGCTTTCCTAAACTTCTTCAATGTCTGGGGTTACAACTATAAACACTGCATCTGAGTCACAATATTCTAAGAAACCTGATCAAAGGCTGGGGGAACAGACTTAACCAGTTCAGCACTGTAACTAATGGCTGAATAGGATCCTGGCCTAAGGCAGGTAACCGAGTGAGACTTGCTTTCAATTCTCAGGGACAAGAAAGTCTTGGGTGTCTTTAGACAGTATCAATCAGTCAGTGAAGAACTGTCTTAATCCTTCAAATACATATTGGAATACGGTTCTACTTCAACAGGTAGTATACAATAAGAAAGGGACCAATACTAATGGCTTTTCCTCTTTGAGGGAATCAAATTAGAATATGCTAGGATATCTTAACAGAGAGCTGGGCTGATAAATTAGTTCCCCATTTCCTGGAAACTTGAACAATTTTATTTAACCACTCCCCTTCCCTCGAGCTCACTTCCCTACCCCCACCGCCCATCTCCACCCCAAATCTACTGTGGGCGCTGAAACATTCTTGGAAAACAAGACAATTAGCAGCTCTTTGTTTTTGCTGATTCAGGGAGTCACCTAAATCGTTCTTTTAAGGGGGTTTGCCTGTCCAGCCTGGGATAGATGGAAATTGGGGTTATGGGATCGGGGGTGGGGGGGTGGGACGGGGGGAGCGGAAGAGGTCAACACAGGATCGGCCGCCTCTTTGAGCAGGACAAACTGACACCTGGGCCCCAGGTTCCCCACCTGGAAGTGTGGGGGGTAAGATGGGTACGGAAAGCAGGCGCTCGCCTCTCCCGGCAACTCCGCTCCGGTGTCTCCCGGGCAGGCCCAAGCCTATTCTGCTCTCAGGCTGCAGTCCCTCATTGCGGGAATCGAGGGAACTGGGTGAAAAAGGGGCCCGTGGAGGGTGAGGGGGGGCCGGGATGGCCGATCTGACGAAGGCCCAACCCTGAGGAGATGGAATCGGAGTCAGGGCGAGAAAGAACTGGTCCTGGAGCGCACCAGGCGGCCCCGCCAGCCCGGTACCTGGTCCTGGAGTTAGCAAGCAGTCCCGACCCCGTCTCAGCTCCGCCTCCTGAGTTTAGGGCCGCGCAGCCAGGCCGGTTGCTGGGGGAGGGGGGCGGGGGGAGGAGAAGGTACGCAACGTGCCATGCGCAGTAGCGGGACCCGGGGAGGGCTGGTGGCGGAGAGCTCCACCCCGCCCCGGCTCAGCCCGCGCGAGCACGGAAGCTCCGCCTTCCCCGGCCCAGGCGGGTGAGGAAGCTCCGCCCCACCCCCGCAGCTGCGAGCCAGTGGGGCAGCTCCCCAGCGGTGGGTTCGTCGCCTCGGGGGCGTCCAGCCCCAGGGGAGGGCCTTCCTTTGTGGCCGCGTAAAATGCGCTTCTTCGCTTCAGAGTTAGCTCGGTCCTTGACGGAATCAGACGCAGTCTGTCTCTAACAGAAGGGATCTTTTTCCCCATGTGCGTGGAAGCCGAAGGCATTAGCTCGTCCTCGGTGGGCCCTGTGGGGTTCGACAAGAGCTCCCGGGAGCCTCCGCGCCCCTGCAGCAGGAAGTAGGATAATTTCAATAATGAAGAGTCAGAGGGACTAGAGTAGGGCAAATAGCTGATGACTTGGCTACTTAAAAAAAAAAATTTTTTTTTCTCATTTTGTGTGGCAGTACTTCAATGGAAAAAGCTGTTTCGCACTCTTCTTTGAAGACATCTCAAACGCCCTTCCAGCACCAAACGAGCTGCAAAGGGGAAACCCACTCCTTCTCTGTGCCTCAGATTCCTTATTTGTAAAAGGAGGAAAAATAGCTCAACTAACGTGAACTTTTTTTCCCCCTTCTGGATCTTTACGTCCCTGGATCCTTCCCAGTGCACAACTCTGAGAGACGTTCTGTAGAAACCCGTCAAGCCTAAGCCGAGCTGTGTTGGTCTTGACAGAGGAGGACACAACCAAGTGAGACAGATCTGTGAGACTGCGGTTTTTTCCAGTGACTTACCCTCGGGGTGGGGCGTGTGCCCACAATTAGGTAGCCCATCAAGTATTGAACACTGGCTCTTCGCAACTCTGACCCTCGACACAGATTTGTACTGGTCTAACTTCCAAGATGGGGGAGAAGTTCTGCTGCATCCAAACTGATGGATAAATGATGCTGAAACTCCATGTGAACTTTGACTAGTGACTGATAACGCGCCTCGGGGCCTCATTCAATTTTACATACAGCACTTTGATGTTACCTAGTCCTTTAACATTCCAAAGCACGGCCCTCACTACTCTCTCTCTCTCTCTTTCTCTCTCTTTTTTAAGTAGGCTTCAGGCCCAGTGGAGGCCAACACGGGACTTGAATTCACAACCCAGAGATCAAGACCCCAGCTGAGATCAACAGCTGCTTAACTGAGCCACCCAGGTGCCCCTATTCTATCATGTTCAAATTAGGATGGCGCTCTCTGCAGCAGATGTTAAACTGACAAAGCAAGATGGTAGAAAATGAAGTCAAAATCTTGGCGAGTTCTTCAGAAAAGACCTTCACATGTGGTCTTTGCAACTGAGGGTGCTAGAAAGGTCAGTGCCTTTAGAGATGCCAAGTGATGCAGCCGTCACAATGAGGAATTTGAATACGGAGGCTCCGCCCACCCCCTGTGGCCAGGCAGCTGTCATTTTCTAACTGGATGTTAATCAGGTAAGGAGGTTCCAAGGTCTCACCATCTTCATGATTGCCCACAAAAGCTAGCTAGAGAAACTTTTGGCCCAGACTTTGTGACTGTTTCAGGGAGCAAATTTCCACTGACTTTAGTTTTCCTTGCGAAAGCATCTCCTAAATCCAGATAGCTTAGAAAACCAGTGTTAATGGAAGGTCAACTTTCAGAGTTTACAAAGTCTTCCTGCTTTGCTTTTGACTTGTTATGGGCAAGTTTTGCTTTGAACTCTGCGCATCCAGTTTAAACTAAGCGCAATGGCCTCTTCAAGATAAATGATTAGAAAGGTAAGGTAAAACCAATTGCCTAGAATACTCAAGTGAGAGAAATGCTCATGATACTTGGTTTTAGTAAATTGGGCGGGATTATTTAACTTGTAGAACACCTTATACGTCAAAACACATTATACATGGTGTTTGTTAGGTCCTCTGAAGAGCCATTTCAGAAGGGGGAAGAGTGGATAATGCCCACTTATAGGGGAGGAAACAGACTTGTTCAAACACTAAGACCGCACCAGGGTCCCTGCCTACAAACCCAGGGCTCTTTCCTAAAGCGGAAAACTAGCTTCCAGCTTGGCTACAAACTTTCTAAGTGATACAGTTACATGCAAAAAAAAAAAGATGCAGAAGAAAGCTATTTGAGCACTTAAGTTCAAAATGTGATAGGAAAGCTGTTAAGAGTTCTCCCTCAAGCAAAACTGATACAATAACCTAGGCAGATGAACTATCTGATTTCCAAATGTAACTTCCCACAGAACTAATCACTTAAAAAGGCTTGGGTGTCTTTTAAGTAAATAAAAGTTATACTATTTGGATAAGACCAAATAGATGAAGTTAAAGAAGGCAGTTAATTTTAAAAGATGAAAATGAAAACACAATAGCCATTAAAAGTGGTACGGTAGATGCAAGTTTCTGCCTTTTAGGGAAAAAAAAAAGTCAGTTTTCTTCTGAAATCGGTATTACTTCTCAGTTAATGGAGCTGAGAAGATGGCATTTAGCTTGTCCAAAGATTAAAACATTACACTTTCTTCCAAATGCAAATAAATCTTTTGCTGGTCACCAAACTCCAGAAACGGAGAAAAGTAATACTTTTCACTATTGTTTTAGCAGTCTGTACTAGAAGCCACTCCTATTGGGTAGAGCTGCCTCCTCCCTTTGACATCCTTTAAAATCCTTCAAGATAAGTAGAAATAGGAACAGTAAGGAAAGAGAATCTGGGATAATACAGTATTTTACTCGTCCCACGAAAACCAATAAATCCACTGTAGAACACTGCTCTAAATAATTTTCACGTTGCCTATTCCCACTGGACAGGTGGAATGAAATACCAATCAGTGTTTTCCTTTGGTCTACTTCCCATCTAAAAAACGAGTTTCACAGCCAGTGCATGACAGGGAAAGGTTCTATTACTAAGGAAACAGAAATGTATATCATCCACGCCTCATTCCAAAATACCCTGTCAGATTTTGCAGCTAAAGTTAGAGAACTCTGAGAAGATCTGCTTGGTTTCCATTGGGATAAAGGTAAGCAAAAGAGAGTAAAGCAAAGATACACCATTTGGAGAATAGTCCTAGATGATACAGAATCTGAAACAGGCTCTAGGTTCTGAGCTGTCAGCACAGAGCCCAACACAGGGTTTGAACTCCTGGACCGTGAGATCATGACCTGAGCTGAAGTCAGACGCCCAACCGACTGAGCCACCCAGGTGCTCCCTTTTTTTTTAATTAAAAAAATTTTTTTTCTTTTTAATGTTTATTTTTGAGAGAGTGTGAGCCAGGGAGGGGCAGAGAGAGGGAGACACAATGATACCTTACATTTTTAAAGTGCTATAGTTCATAAGAGAATTTTACACATTACCTCTTAGTGTTGACCTACCTATGGAGTAGGAAAGAAAATAATTACTATCCTTACTTTCTAGGAAGAGGAACAGAACAGAGACTCAAAGAGGCTGGTGACTTGCCCAAAGTCAAGGGCTTAGTATTGATTTTGCTGGCACTAAAGCCAGGTCTTTATCTTCCCAGCCAGTGCCTGTTTTGTCATTGCTAAGCGCCCAGGCAATGCAGAAAAGGAGGGCTTAATGGTTTTCCAATGTGTGACAGTCAACAATATTCTCTCATTTATAGGAGAAAGAGATAATGGTGCCTTAACTAAAGAGGGGGGACTTTGAGGAGCCTGTTAATAATATATATGGCTCTAAAAATAGAAAACATTCTAAAAATAACTGGTAACAACTAAGGGATTAATATCAAGGCCAACTCTTTTGAAGGAAAAGCATTTCAGTGCTGACTTCCGTGGAACAGAAAGAACACTTCTATGAGCTTATACTTTTAATAGGGCAACCCCAGAAAAGTAAAGGCGGCACTCTGAGATTTTTGTGAATTAGTTTAATATATGTCCATAGGTAGTTCATATGAATGCTTTAAATTACAAAATTAGCTGCCATGGTCCAAATGTGTGGGACTTTAAGAAAGCTTTTATTAATCAAAAGATAGCTAAGCATATCAACTTTGATTTCTAAAACCTATTTTAAACTTTGTAAAACAAGGCTAATTCTAGAATTCTATAGCATTAAAGTAATTAAATGTTATTTTTGTTATTTTAATAACTTAATTTCATGAACTGTTAAAAAAAATATTACATTTGCATCTCCCAGTTTACACATTTCTGCATTAACTTAGAGAAAAACCCATGTGGAAAGTTTCCATGCAGTTACAAAGGCAGCAGCACATACTGTTTTCACAGCAACTTGTTATTGCCTAAGAACACACCTGTACATAAAGCATCAACAAAAAAATATCCACCCACCCCTCTCCCACCAAAAACCCAACCTTTTCCCATCCCCAGCAAAAATTACCTGGTACAAGCAGTGACTTAAAAAATGCTTTCTTAGTAGGAAGCATTTATAAAATGCAGAAATCTGAACAAGCTAAATGCTCGTGCAGATAGATGGGCCTCTCCTCAAAGAGTTCCTTCCTCAAGAGGCAGAAAGAACTCTCAATAGTTTAGGAAAGCTCATTTTTAAAAGTATATTTATGCATATTCATGGCTATTTCTTTGAAAGAACATACCCAGCCTCAACTGTGGAAGAAACAAAAGCAGAAGGAGAAGCAAAGGGACACAGCCATACACAGAGAATAGAGCTTCTCTATGAACATCCAATAGTTTGCAACAACCAAGAAGGAAAAACATGTGTGACTTCACATAGACCACTGATCTGATCTAGGTGAAGCAGTTAATTTTTCATGCATTTGTTACTCAAGGAAAACATACACCCACTTAAATACAGCATTCACATTGTCATTAGCTCATGGTATCAGGTAAGGAAGAAACTGTGCTCCTGTACTACCTATCCTTAGAATTTTCCATGTACATGTAAGTATCCTAAACCCTATAGATATAACACTGTCATCAGCACCTCCCACCTACAAAACATACATTGAACTACATTATGTTTTGAGTCCCTGAAATTGCACTACCACATATAGTGTTCTAAATTTTACTTTTTTATAAGGTTAATGTACACACAGAAGAAAACACCAAGCAATGTTTATTGTGCAATTCCAATAGTTATTTGTGGAATCTTGGTTTAGAGTCAGTCTTCATAGCCTTTGCAACTACCCAGTTTAAACAAAAAGCAACAATCTAATTATATATCTATAAACGTCATGATATTTCTTCAAACATCAAAGCACTAAAAGCACTGATGATTTGTGTTATAATTTTAAAAATATTTTAACACTACACAAATCTTATATATTCCTTTCATAAAATAATCAAAATAATTTGGTTATTTGGACGAGAATTACAGAAACAGAGTCCTTCCCTTGCATCTGTAACCTCTGTAAAACAGAACAGATGATGAAATAAGGATTTTTTAGTCACTTGGGAGTGTTTGGACTTTAAGATGAGAAAGGGACTGGTATTTTTTGTTCTCTGTGAATTCAGAGCTTCCAGGTGGCACCAGGACTCAGATCTCTGGGATGACTTTACATGGCTTTCACTTTGATTTGTTTCATTTTCATTTGCTTCTTCTCTAATTTCTTTTGCTCACGCCTCAAGGCAGCTTCCTAGAAAAAAAAAAAAAAGGAATCTAAAGTTCTAAGCACACACAAAAAAAAATCAAAACTAGAATACTGACTATATTATTATTCAAAAACCTAGGCTTGTACCATAAATAACATTTGAAAAAATAGTTATAAAAATTCCTTGTATCTATGGTGGTTAAAGAAAATTAGCTTGAAATGAAGTAAAGGTAACTCAAATCTCAAATTAGAAAGAAATTAAACACTACGTTTAAGCAGCCTTAAGCAGCGTTTAAGCAGTAAATCAGAATACTGACTTTTCCTATACTCAGGAAACACCAACTTAACTTTTATCATCACATTTACGTGTATCTGCCAAGGATTTGTACTGCAGTTCAGAAAACCTTAAGATCTTGTTTGTTCAGGCTAACAAGAGATGTTAATTGTGCATCTCTTATTAGCATAGATGTTAAACCTAAGCACAATATTTTGATGTGTAATGTTCAATTGGGAATTTTTATCCTATTTTTATTTAGGAATTACGAGGTTAGATAGAAAGAGAAAAAGAAGCTCCAAACACCTTATTTTGGTGGTAAAAGTCACTGGTTATTATTACCTGTACGGAGGGAAACCTTAGAGGCCAAGCCAAAGTATGACTTCACTGTTGGTTACTAGGGGTCACAACTGATTAAAGATTATTTCATATGTAATCTCAAACTTAATTTTTTTTTTTTAATTTTTTTTTCCAACGTTTATTTATTTTTGGGACAGAGAGAGACAGAGCATGAACGGGGGAGGGGCAGAGAGAGAGGGAGACACAGAATTGGAAACAGGCTCCAGGCTCTGAGCCATCAGCCCAGAGCCTGACGCGGGGCTTGAACTCATGGACCGCGAGATCGTGACCTGGCTGAAGTCGGAGGCTTAACCGACTGCGCCACCCAGGCGCCCCATCAAACTTAATATTTTTAGAGGTTTGGGGTAGAAATGTGCTGAGAAATATACTCCCCTATTGGTATAGGATTGAGAAGATATGGAATAGGGAAAACAGAAGCACGTAGTATGGACAGTTATTGACAGCATAACAAATTACATTTCAAAGGGTGACTTGTAAAATTGGTGGTTTGGGAACTTTTGACTATGTTAGGTTTCAACATTAGATAAGGAAAAACTATTTACCAGTGCAGCAGTGGGAAGCTTGAATGTTTATCCAAACATAGCTGTGCTATTGTGTAAGTACCCCAAAGAACCGAACCATCATTGTTAACAATGCTTTTATTTTTAATGTTAATTTATTTATTTTGAGAGAGTGAGAGAATCCCAAGCAGGCTCTGTGCTGTCAATGCAGAGCCTGATGTGGGGTTCAATCTCATGACCGCAAAAGCAACGACTTGAGCTGGTATCAGGAGTTGGACACTTAACCAACTGAGCCACCCAGGTGTCCCGTTAACACTGCTTTTATAGGAAAACAAAATCAAATGAAAAATGGTGGAAAGGATAAAATGGGAGGAGGCCTGTGGTATCCTGGAGACTGTACTCAACGGCATTAATGACACCACTGCAACTGCAGTGCCCCTCAGCAGCCTCACTGCTTCTTGGCAGCAGGCCTCCTTCATTTCTAAGGATTTTCTTCAGTTCTCGAGATTATTCTCATTAGAATTCACATCTCCCAGAACTTTATTCTCTCTCTTTTTTTTTGACCAGCATTCACAAGGTTTAAAATTTAGAGCTGGACTATGGCATCTTATTTCAAAAAAATGTGAGACTGTGCTGATGTTTAAAACATACCACAACCTATAAAGCTCTTGAGTTTGAGATTTTGGTTACATACAAAATAGAAAACAAAAATACAAACAAAAATATTAGAATTGTCTAATTCTATAATCAAATTAAAAATCTCATAAAACAAGATATATTTGGACACGTACTGGCTTCCATTAAAATTCCTAATTTCTTTCTACTTAAGTTAGGTGTTTGGCTTGAAAAATCATAGTGGAACTTTCAAAATGGAATTGTGCTGGGGAAAGGATCATTTATATCATCCTCCAGGATCACAGACTCAATCTAAGATGGTTTGAAAAGGAAGGATAATTTATTCTCCTTTATAGTGCTATCAAGTAACTAATAATATCCCAAGTACTGAGAAAATGCTAAACCTTTAAGTCTGTGTACATTCCTACACAGAATTACCTTAACAGTCAATATGGCACAATAGGTATCCTAATAAATCCTAGTTTTACCACTAAGCAGGGAGAAGAAAAGTCTTACCTCCAGCCTGCGCTGTTTCTCAGGATCTTCCTCATTCATGATTCGCTCCTTCTCTGCTCTTTTCTTTTCCTCACGCCGAGACTGTGCAGCTTCCTGTCTTTGCACATGTGTTAGCTTCAGGAAGTTTTCTTCTACTCGAGCTCTGTTTTTATCTGCTTTTTGTTTGCCCTTTTCCCCAAGAAACAAAGTGTTTCATAAGAAATCCATTTCAATCCATTTCAAGTCCCCTTTAGTATTCTTTTACTTTTCTTTTTCTTAAGTTGGTTTATTTTGAGAGAGAGAGGCAGAGAAGGAGCTGTCAGCGCAGAGACCAACGTGGGGCTCAATCCCACAAACCACAAGATCATGACCTGAGCTGAGATCAAGAGTCAGACACTCAACCCACTGAGCCACCCAGACGACTGTTAGTATTTTTTTTAAAAACTATTCCCATTTAGTACTTTCAAGTCAACTAGCAAACTAGCAAAGATATAATCACTGAAATCATTGCTCACTGACTCCCCTGGGGGGAAAATAACAATAAAAGGTGCCAACTTATAATAAAGGCTGTGGGTCTTACCTCTCTGTTCAGTCGGAACTTTTTGGCTTTATCGATAGAATAAATCACCATGTTCATCAAGGGTAGCAAAGCCTCCATATCCTTTGGGTAAGTGTTACCTGATCCAGGCACTGGAAAACAAAGCCATTTGCCTATTGAGTTAATGGCAGCATTAATACTTCTGGGTCACCCAACTCTGGTGTTTTTTTTTGTTTTGTTTTGTTTTTAAATAGGCTTTCTCCTTAGTGTCTTAGGCAGCTAAAATGCAGCAGGAAAAAACAAATTAAAATAAATAAAAGGATCTCTTATTGAAGAAACCCAAAAACCAAAAAGGAGGCATGGAGGTAATTTTAAGGTAAGTTTTTGTGGCTTTTAGGAGGGAACAATACTCTCCTTAAGATCGTCTCACAGAAAATGAAGAACTCAGGCTAAGCACAGAACACTTACCATTAAATGTAAACAATAGTGTCCTTTTAGTGTCAGGTAGCTTTAAAGGCTGACCTTCCCTGTCATAAAAGAAAGGCTATTTTAGAACATAAGAAAGATACTTTCCATTCACATAAGTCACTCAATTCACTTAGATGATCAGATACCTGCAAATAATCAGCACAGTATTTGGCTTGGCATCCCAAAGCTGAATAGAATCTCAAAGCCTGAGGGAGCTTTACAGATCCCCTGGTCCACTCGTCTATCTAATGGATGCATTCCCAAGTCATCTTCATTGTACACCTGGGAATTCCAGTGATGCTCCCCAGGCGGGATATATTCCTCTTACCTGGGGAGCCAGAAATGAGCTTGTATTTAAGTATGAGGCCCGCATTTTAAAGAATATGTTTACTTATTTTGATGGATTTTTACGTTTTACTTCCAACTTCTATCTTCCTATAATGAAACATCTTAATTTTGAGTCAGGGCTCAGAATAAATTTATAAATGATCTACTATAGCATACAGAATTTAGTTCCTACTCACCAAAGATTCCTTTGTAATCTTTGACTATCAACCCTCCTCTCTTCCCCCTACACATAAAAGGCTCCATGAATGTCACAATGTGATACTTTGCCCACAGTGTTGTTACTAAGTTGAGCAAAGCAAGGATGATGCAATACTATCCAGAGGCATAAGGACCTGAATAATTTTGACACGCAACTAAAATCTGGATTGGCTTTTAACCCAACTCCATAGTTTATGAGAGAGAAGCCCCTAACCAAAAATTTAGGTCAGAACCAATTCTACACCAAGGGTAAACTTAAATGAGTATGCGCTCCTAAGACAGGATGTGATTTCAAACAAACTCGGGTCCTGAATGTGAACATTCAAACAGTATTACTCTAAAGCCAGAAACTCTTATCACATTGACAGCATCTGATAATATACCACGAAAGAATACAATCACTGAATTATTCAAAGAAGGAAGCCAGAAAGGGCCATGAACTATAAAATGCAGAGACTTGCAATCAAACATAAGTCAAACATCACAGATTCATATTAGAAATTTAAAAAGGAAAGGAAAATCTCAACTACAAAGGACAAAGAGATTAGCAATTACATTTTCTTAGTATTTGCCATTCTGTAAGATTATCATACACCTCACTGAGCGGCTGGTGCATACATTCGGTGACACACAGCAAACTGGGAGGCTTGTCTCCCATAGGTTTTCAGTTACCTTCATGACACATGCAGTCCAAGCAAAGGAAAACTTAGGATGCCTGTCATCAACTTCCCTCATTCGACAAGAAAAACTGCAGAAGCACCTTGTGGGTGTTTCAACACAGAAAGCTAGCGGGGACAGTTAATCTCAATATTTTTATCTCATACGTACTCTTGCATAATTTTTGGACCAGAGAACTGGTCTGAAAAATGAACGGATTCAATCTTGTCAGCATAGTGAGTAAGAAAGTGAACCATCTGAAATAAAGAAAAAAAATTTTTTTTTATGTAGGGTTTGATGCATTTCCCTTTTTTTCATAAAGATATTCACTTTTTAATCCTCCTTACTTTTTCAAAATGGCATTAAGGTTAAAGCTTTTAAAAAATGAAATTTAAGATAAGGGATGCCTATGATGAAAATAGCATCTTTCTTTGGTCATACCAATGATCGAATTTCTTATTGAACAGCTGAAAATACGTCTCAAAATAATGTTCCAAACAAGAATGAAAGCATGAAGATAAAATCTAAAATAGTTTCAGGGGAGTCTTCATAAGCACATCAACTTGAACTTACATGAGAACTGTCTTTAAGCTACTCCGTGTTTTTAAGATACTGAGATGTGCTACTACCATTCCACAATCAATAGAAAAAAAAAATGGACTAAATGCCATGGTGATAAGGATTAATGTTGTAGTCCTTTTACAAAAAACTTGAAAGCCACTAGCAATCCTAGGAATAACTTGCTCTTGGTTTAGAGAGATTTACTTGACTAATCAAGCTATCTTTTTTGACAAACTAATCTATTGCTTAAAGAAGGTATTTTAATGTTTTTGAGGGAAAGGAATAGAGCATTGTCATAAAATGAAGGACTTGTGCCTGTAAATGCTGAGGTCTGCAAATGTTATGTCTTCTATTGCATTTACCTTTGTATCCATCATTCCCTCCGTGACTTCTCCCATCTCTGATAGGATGGCCAAGGAGTCTGGCAGTCCATACTTTGCTCCAGACTTAGGTTTGTCGCTACAGAACTCACTCTAGAGGAAGAAGTAATTGAAGATAAGACATGACATTTTATTATAAACAAACTTTCTTTCTCAAGAGAGTATGTTCTGACCTCTTTCAAAGTGGTGCTTAACGATTCAAGCGATATGATTAAATACCCTATGCCCTCAAGTTGAATGTCTATGTAATAAAGAGGGACAGTTTTACATGTATTTGAGTTGGAACAACATACCAGATCCTGCATCTCCTTCTGGAGTCGCACCAAGGCTTTCCGAGTGCCAACAGCAAATACATAGGTATCCATGTCTTCATCGTTCATGGTTACTTTTATTTGCTTTAAAAACAATTACAAAACTCACCTGTTAGTTTCCTATGATAGCCCCCAAGATTCCCACCCCTTGGTGTGTACATCCTCCCCTTGAATGGGAGGAACCTGTGAAAATGATGGATATCATTCCCATGATTATGTTGTGTCGTGTGGCAGAAGGTTGCTGATTAGATGACCGAGTTAGTCAAAAGGGACTTTATCCTGGAATGATCTAACCAAGTGAGCCCTCAACTCAAAAGGGACAGGGCCCTAGTTGAAGAAAAAAGTTGAAGTGGGAAAGGGCTTATGGGGGGAACCATGTGCCAAAGACTGCAGAATGGCCTTTAGGAGCTGAATGGTTTCCAGTTGGCAACAGTAGGAAACTGGGAACTTAACAACCATGGGGACATGACTTCTGCCAACCACCTAAATGACCCTGAGAAGAGGACCCCATGCTCTAGAACTTCAAGTTGCCGAACATTTAGATTTGCTGGGAGGGCAGTACAATCCAAAGAGAGCCTGGAAGCTCTGCACACCACCTCCACCCCCACACCTTACCTGATGCCTCTCTTCCATGTGGCTATTCCTGAATAGATTTCATTTTTAAATAATCTCCACATCCAACCATGGGTCTTGAACTCACAACCCCAAGATCAAGAGTCCCATGCTCTACCAACTGAGCCAAGAAACTCTTGATTTATAGCCAGGTAATCAGAAGTACGATGGCCTGGGACTTGCAACTGGCATCTATAGTGCGAGCCGTCTTATGGGACTGAGATTTTTTAACTTGTGGAATCTGGCACTAACTCCAAGTATACAGTATCAGAAGTGAATAGAACTGAATTGCTGGACATAAACAGCTGGTATCTGGACAATCAGAGAATTGCTTGCTCATGTTGGAAAATACCACAGAGATAGGTAAATAGTTTTTAATAAACGCATTGGACCAGGGAGATAAAGTAAAAAAACCTAAAGAGCCTGGTATGATAAAACATGACACTATTTGTCATGTTAATCATATTTTAAAACGTCTGGGCCAAAAATGATCAGTATTTCGAAGGGAAGTGTTAGTACAGAAATATAGCAAAGACCTGGCAAGATGGCAGCTATAAAAGGAAAGATTTTCTGCTTTTCCATTGTTGAGCAGAAATTACACAAAACAACACCTTAAAAAAAAACAAACAAACCCAGGAAAAGGACTAAAAAATATAGAAAATCATGTTTGTTGAGGCTGTTTATCTTTGCAGAAAAAAAGGGATAAAATGATTGCTGGCTGAGGGAAAAGAGATTAAATCTACCTCAGGGAAGAACTGAAAAGGATTAAAACAACACTCTAAAGAAGAATTTCCACAAAAAGATAGCTGAAGATGCAGCAAAATTTCCCTTTCTACCTAATCAGATGGTAACTAGTAGGAGAAAGAATGACAGGACTCTTAACTGATGAGTCTCTAAAAATTAGTAGATTGAACAATCAGTGGCCATATTAGAAAAATTAAATGAATAAAAGATAGGTTTGCAACTAAAAATGAGACCTTTAAAATGAGTTTCAAGCCAATGACCTCCCCCTGGCCCCCCAGCAAGTTCTGTGCCCAATGTGGGACTTGAACTCACAACCCCAATATCAAGAGTCATACACTCCAGACTGAGCCAGCCAAGTACCCCAATCCAATGACATTTCAAAGTATCTAATTATATTACTTATACAGCAATTGTTAACCAAATACTGCTTTGTATTTTGACATATATGCAGCCATTTCTTGTTCTACTAGTATATATGAGAGACTGTATTTTTTTGTATTTTGGATTCTTGTAGCATTGGGAGGCAGCACTTACTTATTGAATGAATGGAGAGGGGGGCATGTGGCATTTTTGACAAAGGACACAATCTGCAGATCAACATGTTGATTTAAATAAAGGGAAGAAGGTATACCAAACAATAAGGTCCCCAGATCACAATTTAAGCTCATTCAGCCAAAGACGTATTATTTGAAGCAAAAAATATTTGAAAAGAAACCCATCTTGCTGTCAAGATAAAAGCATACACAAGGCACAGAGTAAGACATGAGGGCAAACTGTCTGTGACAACTATACCCCCCCCCCCCCCGCAATCATCCAGGCTGACTCAGCAAACCTACCTAGTGATACAGTATTATCTCCTTCCCTACAAAAAGCACATGTTCCCACTCCTCACAGTTGGCACCCTAAGTAGAAGGTAATCTGTTGAAACAGAAAAAGGTCCATTTTTGGCAAGGGACACAAGTTGCCTGAAATTCAAACAATCCAGGCAAGGAATGGAATAGACTCTAAGAAGTTAAGAATTCAATGTATACATAGAAAACTATTAAAAATACATACCACTTGATCACTCACTGGTCTCATCATCCGGGCCAGGACATTCAGTAAGTCTTGTCTCTTGAGGAACTGAGAAAACAAGGGAATAGTTGCAACTTTTATTACTATAAAGAAAAGACCTTGAAAGGGGAATCACGTTTTATCAAATATACTCTACATTTACCAGTTAGTAGACAGATAATTTTTAGACCTAATTTAGTCAAAAAAGAAAGGATAAGACACTGAATTTGGACTTGGAATCATACTGGAGAAAAATTAAAGGAAGATATACATTGTACCAGAAATTCTGTACTTACCCTCAGCTGGATAAGCATCCCTTCACAGCACACTCGACCAGAACACCACAGGTTGTAGATATGTTCATTCTCCTGGTTCAGCTTTCCTGTGCTTGTGGCTTCTTTGTTAGTTCCATCATCCCCTAGGGGTAAACCCACTTAATGTGATTCACTGAGAATGTTGGGGCCTAATCACCACATCTTCCTCCATTCTGACCCCCAAATGATCATACCTTTAGTGAAGCAATACTTTGCTATCTTACAGAACTCTTCTTTGGACATATGTTACAACAGATGGGCATCATTCCTTTTAATATTCTTTATTGTCTCCACCAAAAAAAAACTAGACTCCAGGGTGCCTGGCTGGCTCAGTTGGTAGAGCATGCAACTCTTCATCTTGGGGTTGTGAGTTCGAGCCCCATGTTGGGTGTAGAGATTACTTAAAAATATAATCTTAAAGGAGCACCTGGGTGTCTCAGTCAGTTAAGCCTCTGACTCTTGGTTTCAGCTCAGGTCACGATCTCACAGGCTCTGCACGGACAGCATGGAACCTGCTTAGGATTCTCTCTCCTCCTCTTTCTGCCCTCCCCTGCTTGCTCTCTCTCTTTCAAAATAAATAAACTTAAAAAAAATTTTTTTTTAAATTATGGACTCAAGATGACTTATTAATGATGATCTGATTGGAATATAAATGCCTCAGAATTAGATACAAAATGGAGCAAAGTCAGTTTAAATGTCTGTCAAAAGTTAAAACTAAGAAAAAAGAAACTCCTATGCAGTAAATAAAAAATACCATTAATACAAACTATTCACCACTCCCTCTTGTGTATCCTATGGATTAACTTTAACCAAATGTGCTTTTCCAACAGCAACATGGTAACATTGGCATTGAGTTGTATTTTAGATCTAGAAAGACCTCAAATTCCAATCATTTCCTCCCTTCATTTAATCCATTAAGTGTACAAAAGAAATTGCTCGACCTCACAAGGTAAAGCAGACTGACACACCAAATGAAAACACATGAGGGGAAGTGGAAGGCATTAAAGGCTGTTTATTTTTTTTCCTAATTTCCAAGTCAAAAAGTACTCTGAAATACTATGGTACAGTGGAGAGAGCACAGACTTTGAAAGCAGGTAGACTATGTTCTAGTATCATGTTGCAATGTACTAGCTTAGACAAATTGTAACATTCTTGGACTTTAGTTCCTCTAGAAAACAGAAACTGTTTCCAAATAAGTGTTGTTACAAGGATTAAGTAAGAAACAATGTATGCAAAGGACCTAATATAACAAAAAGGCAATCTGCTAAAGAGCTGAGCAGATAGATACTTACTTGCTTACTGAAAGGAAACAAAGTATGAAAGGTCAAACTGAGGTGAAGGTGGGTTGAGTTCACTTTACTCTCTAGGCCACACAAGTCCAGGGGTTCCTCTAAGGTACGTTAGTACGTACCTTCTCAGTGGATCCAAAACTAAAGTTCCCAGAACTTGAGGGAATTCTAAGGGATTTCTAAAAGATGAACTGAAAGCATTTATCAAGCTACCTAAAATGTCAAAATTCCTTACTGACTAATGAAAAATTAGAAAATTACTTCATAAATGCAATTAATTCAGTACATGCAACCTAATAAAAATGGGATCCTTGAGGAAAAAAAAGCATCCTCTTCAGCAGTCCATGAAAGCAGTTAGAGGCTTATACTGAGGGCAACAAATAGTTCTTACCAGGTGGCGTTCGAGCATGGAGCTGGATTTGTATTGGCCCAACTTACCTACTAAGGTAAAGTTGCTCTCCAGAAGCTCTCTATGAGTGTTAAACCAGGCTTGGGCAAGGCGGCTGTTTTTATTCTTCCCGATGATATAATTCATGATGTAGGCGAGCAGACCAGTTACCATCAAAATTTCTAGATAATAACTCTCCCAACTGTTCTGGAGGTGTGCAGGAACCTAAAGATGAACAATCATTCCATTTAATGTTGGCTGAGGCTGAAGGAGATGGAGTCCATCCAACTCATGGGATAAAGGAGAATAAAAAAACCCATAAAGAGAACTGGATAATTTAGGTAACTGTCATTGATCATAGTATACTTTGAAAAATATGCCCATTTTGTTTTCTAGGTCAGCCTCAAAAAGATTCTTTAAGGAAATGTGAGAACAATCAAACAGAATGAAAAGCTGGAAAGCCCTCTGTATTAAACTTGATTCTGAGTCCCACCCCAAATAAATCCAGTTTCTAGTCTTATCATTCCTCGATAAATAAAACTAGGAGGGCCAGAATAAGAACGTAGGGGTTGCTTCTCTAGGTGTGGTTTTATCAGAAGAATTGATGACAAACTCTTTCACAGCTCCCACCATTACATCAACACCACCTACATGTCACTAGTTATATTTCTGGGATTAATGACAACCAGATATTTTGTTGGTTAGTTTGGAATTCAGAATCCTGTATACCTACATCAACAATTGTTATTGGGTCTTTATTTTTGCTAGAAGAAGTGTCTGGTTTGTCTTCATAACCTTCAAATTCTTCATCATCATATGGCTCACTCTCCGTATCTCCCTCCTACAAAAACGAGGAAACACAATCTGTTTCCCCCTACAAATGTGGCCAGCAATTGCATCTCATTTTTGTAGGCAGTATTTGTAGAGGAAAACAGAACATGTAAGCAGCAGCACAGAACACAGATATTCCATGTTTGTAACAAATGATAACTCTCCGTGCATTTCAACTCTGATACAATTCCCACCCACACATGGTATTCACTACCCCTTCCAGCCAGGCTCTCCATAGGAGAAAAATACAATCCATTCTTCCATCAATGTAAAAGGTGGGAACCTACCAAAAACATTTAGAAGAGTTCCACCTACCAAACAAAAATAAAGATACCAGAGGGTAAGATATCACTCCCTAGATGTGGGTGTTACTTTTTTTTTTTTAAACGTTTATTTATTTTTGAGAGAGAGGGAGTGTCTCACTCTGTCTCTACAGAGTGAGAGCGGGAAAGGGGCAGAGAGAGAGGGAGACACAAAATCTGAAGCAGACTCCATTCTCTGAGATGTCAGCACAGAGCCCGACATGGGGCTTGAACTCACAGACCACGAGATCATGACCTGAGCTGAAGTCAGACGCTTAACTGACTGAGCTACCCAGGCACCCCTGGGTGTTACTTTTAATGTCTAGGGAAAGTGTCAGTTACAAATTTTCCCATGGTTCCACTTTCCTAAAAAAATCAAGAAAAAGAACTTCACCTGGGTATCTGCATCTTCAAAGTCTCCTTCTTGGTTTTCATCCTGCCCTTCCAACTCCACGGTGGTCTCATCTTCATCATCTTCAGTAGTTATCACCCGTTGAGGAGATTCAGTAATAGAATCTTCTGTGACATCTTCAAATTCAGCAAAGTCATTATCATCATATTCCACTATGTCTTCCTCATCCTCAAAATCATCAAATTTGGCTTCAGAGACACTCCCAAACACCAAAAGAACAACACAGAAAGCAAGGAAGGCTTTCATTGCACCTTAAAAATGAGTTAAAAAAACCAAAAAACAAAAACCCTTAATGGACAGCCATTCTGCACATACCAAATTTTGTAATAAAAAATACATCTATGATTCTCTCCTGCTTTAAAAAAATTTAATACTATTCATTTCAAATAGTGTTATATAAAGAGCAATGGTGAGGGTCAAGAGATCTGGGTACTAGTCTGGACTGTGTCACTACTTATCTGTTAAATCCTGGACAAGTCGTTTAATTTCTTTAGGTTGGTTTCCATTAACACTGGGTATTAAGTTTTGTTTTGTTTTGTTTTGTTTTTGAGAGCCTATAAAAGCTTTATATAGGAACTGGGAAGTAGTATAATGAAATAAGAATGAGATCCAACTATTGATCTATTAGCAGTAATACATGGATAGAAAAGCTACTCATCCTTAGATCAACTTTGTGTGTATCCGGATATCTGAACATCAATAATCAAAGCACATGTTTAATATGCAAAAGTTCTAGGCCCTGTCCTAAAGGCTTTACAAAAAGCAACTAATTTAATCCTCATAACAACCCTTTGAGGAAAGTAACATATTAACATCCCCATTTCACAGACAAGTAAAAGGAGGCAGAGTAACACAACTAGTTACTCTAAGTAACACAACTACCAAGTGGCATAGAGCTATGATTTGATCCCAGTTATGTCTCCAGAATCCCTACCATATGAACCACTTCTCAAGTGGCTTCTCAAATGTAGGCCAGTGACTATGATTTTTATATCACTTACTTAAAGTAGTAATTAAATAAATAGAATTAAATTCATCAGTATTTCACAGCTTTCTAAAAAGAACACTAGATGTTCCACCACCCAAATAAGTTTCTGAACCAACAAATAAAATGAAATCAGATCTGTGACAAAAATGTGCCAAATGATATGAAAACATAGAGGACAATGAAATCATCTTATCAAACAGGTAAGGCTTTACCAAAAAAAGGAGAACATTTGATCTAGAGTTCGAAAAGTAGTTAGATTTAAACCATCAAATCTATTTAGGCTGTACTTCCAGTCCTCATCTCTCATCTAAACACCAGCCCTATAGCACCGATTTTCTAACAGACACATCCATTTTCATGTCCTACAGACTTTTTTTCTGTACAAGGTCAAATAATAAACATTTTAGGCTCTGTGAACAACATATTGGTCTCAATTGCATATTCTTTTTTAAAACAACCCTTTAAAAATGCAAAAAAAAAAAAAAAAAAAAACCAAAAAACCAAAAAAAAAAAAACCAAAAAACCCCATTCTTATTTAATAGGCTATACAGAAACAGTCTGTCTCTCAGGCTGCAGTCTGCTGATTACTGCCTGACAATCATCTCAAAATCAACAGGTACCTGAATTTCTCCATTAATATCAATCCCATTTTTCCAGTCTTAACTTGTTGAAAAGGGTGACATATTCTAATCCTTGTGTTTCCTTCTTTGGTTCCCAAAGTCACCATGATAATCCAAGTTACCATCACCTGCTGAACAATCAAAGTATTATCCTAAATGGTCTCCCCATCTCAACTCGCTCCCTACTTCTCTTACCAAAAAAACTGTATCATCTTCCTAAAATACAACTTTTGTTACCTAAGAATTCAATAACCACCAGGGGCGCGTGGGTGGCGCAGTCGGTTAAGCGTCCGACTTCAGCCAGGTCACGATCTTGCGGTCCGTGAGTTCGAGCCCCGCGTCGGGCTCTAGGCTGATGGCTCAGAGCCTGGAGCCTGTTTCCGATTCTGTGTCTCCCTCTCTCTCTGCCCCTCCCCTGTTCATGCTCTGTCTCTCTCTGTCCCAAAAAATAAATAAATGTTGAAAAAAAAAATTAAAAAAAAAAAAAAAGAATTCAATAACCACCAAAGGCTAACAAATTCCTACAGAATATTATAAACTCCTCTGGCTTTTACTGCTTTTCAGAAGATGATCCTACCATATCTAATCAAATTACCCTCATTGAACATATCACCACATCAGATTAACTATGGCAAGAGAAGTAAAACATGATTCCTGAATAATCATAAATTTGCATGATACTTTAGCTTCAAGGATATGTGTTACAATATTATGATAGTAAAAAATTTGCAACTCTTAGGTTAAACTATGGACACATACAAAAAATAAATTTACTTTTTGTCCATTAAAAATCATTACAAATAGGGCACCTGGGTGGCTCAGTCGGTTAGGTGTCCGGCTCTCCATTTCCACTCAGGTCATGAGCCCCACATTGGGCTCTGTACTGATGGTGCAGAGCCTGCTTGGGATTCCTCTCTCTCCCTCTCTCCCTACCCCTCCCCTGCGCACACACTCTCTTTCAAAAAAATAAACAGTGCTCGCTTCGGCAGCACATATACTAAAAAAATAAACAAAAAATCGTTACAAATGAAGCGAGAAACCTGTTGTTTTAGAAACACATACACAAAACCAAAAAGGTTTAGAAGGACATAAATATAAGTAATTATTTTGTATGGTAAGATAACAAGCATTTTGCCTTTACTTTTTCTTTTTTTCCTATGATGTGTTTTTGTAAAAAAAATTCTCTTAAAAACTAAAAGCATGGTTCCTGCATGAAAGAAGGTGCTGCAGACTATGGAATAGCTATATCACAGACTCCTGAAATAATGTATTTTAAAGTCTGGTATGATAGAGCACTGGGTTTGTAGACCCAAGTCAGAGAAATTAGGCTAGAAAGGACAGCAGGAGCCAGATCATGATGGTCCTCATTTAAATACCACACTAAGAAGTCTGGATAATTAGAATCACCTAAAGGATTTAGGTAGGAGTGGCACTATCAGATTTGCAAGTTAACCCTGACAGCTCATATACAGGAAGAATTGGAAAAGCAGAAGTGTTGAGATAGTCAGAGAAGATTGAACTGGCAGTGGTATTGGGAATGAAGAGGAAAACAGATTTGACAGATACTAAGAATTATACATGTCAGCATACAGTGACGGGATGTAGGGGATGCGGGAAAGGAAAATCTGAATGATCCCAAATTTTGGCTTGATTCATAGCCAGACAAAGTCATCCTTGAGATAAAGAAAAAAGCGGGAGGGGGAAGACAATAAATTAAATTTACTGCCTGTTGAAAAGTCTGGAGTATGTTCAGGCAGTATGTTAGATGATTAACATTTATCTCTTGATTTTCACAAAATCCCTACAAAAAGTATAACTATTTTAGAGAGGGAGAAAAGGAAGTATTTGAAATACTTATATTGTGTAAGTATTGTATATAATACTTATAGAAGTATTTCAAATACTTATATTTGAAATGTAAGTCTGGAGTTCAGCATACAAGTCTAAGATGCAAACAGAGACGGTGCAGGAATGGATGAGATCACCAGGGAGTATTAAGAGTTAGGTTTAAAAAAAAAGCACCAGGACACCTGGGTGGCTCAGTTGTTAAGCATCCAATATCAGCTCACGTCATGATCTCATGGTTCATGGGTTCAAGCCCCGCTGACAGCTCAGAGCCTGGCGCCTGATTCAGATTCTGTCTCCCTGTCTCTCTGCCCCTCCCCCACTTATAAACATTAAAAAAAATTTTTTTTAAAGCACCAAAAACTCTTGAAACATATCATTACAGCTAAGAACTGGAATGGGAAAGTAAGGAATGGTTAGAGAAAAAGAAGAGACTCTGGTCAAAGAGGTAACATAGAAGTCAAAAGGAGAAGTATATTTCTAAGAAGGAAACAGAGCTCAGTTTCAATTGCTGCAGAAAGTTCAAGTAAGATATGGACCAGAAATTTCCAAATGCTAACAATGAAATCATTATTGGCAACTGCAGGGAAGTGGTTAGGATGAAAATCAGAATGCAGGGAGTTTAGTACTAACAGGGTGAGTGGTGGCAAAAGGGAGTATGCACAACTCTTCTTTTTTTTTTAAATGTTTATTTATTTTTGAAAGGAGAGTGTGAGCAGGGGAGGGGCAGAGAGAGAGAGGGAGACACAGAATCTGAAGCAGGCTCCAGGCTCTGAGCTGCAGACAGAGCCTGACACGGGGCTTGAACCCATGCACTGCGAGATTATGACCTGAGCCGAAGTTAGACGCTTTATCGACTGAGCCACCCAGGTGTCCCGATACACTACTCTTTCAAGGTGCTCTGGAACAGTGAATATTCTATATCTCATATTTACAACACTGTAAATTCTTTTTTTTTTTTTAAGTAGGCTCCATGCCCAACATGGGGCTTGAACTCATGACCCTGAGATTAAGAGTCTCATGCTCTTGTGACTGAGCCACCAAGGTGCCCCAACAACACTGTAAATTATTAAAGGAATCAGTTCAATCAAAGGTTATTGCCTAATACCTTGCAATGCAAGGCTGCTCAAGAAATATACTCAGAACTGAACAAAGTTCATAAAATTTGAAAGGCACAAATGATTTGAGAAATGCCATAAAGGACAGGCTAATCCTTTCCAATATCTGATCTTTAAAGTTAGCACCAGGGGACATTTTATGGAAAAACATAGTTGCCTTCTCAACACCAACCTCAAAAGAGGTTTGTGATGTGTCTCCAAACATTGTTAGCTTCCTTTAATTATCTTTATTATAGTCAAAATTGGAAGAAATATGAAAAAGAGTATGTACTTTGGTGGAGTTACATTTAGTTTAAAACATCAGCCCTACCATTTACAAGTCATATGATCTTAAACTAATTACTTAAAATTCCCTGTTCCTCACATACAAAAAAGGGATATCCATTCACTACATGCCTCATAGGGCTGTAGTTGCTATTACAGGAGATATGTGCCTGGCACATGTAAAGTATTCATTAAATACTAGTTCTCATTATTTCCTTCCCCTGTGCCTTAGGAACACCCTTTAAGATTTAAAAACCTTAACTTTTAGTGCTTCCCTTTTCAGATCCCAGTTTTATACTTTTTCAAATAGATGCAAATAAAGATTAACATTAGCACAGTCAACTTGCTTAACTGCCAAAAAGTCTGTTCATTTCCAATTGAACTTCCACTTAGAATGTTCACACCATAGAAACATTTGAAGAAAACTCATCACTGTAACAAGCCGCCTTCAAGGTTATTTAGGTTAAAATTATCCAAGTCACTTATACCTTGGCCTTCCCTCTGAGAAGTTTCTCAGCTGCACCTGTCATTTCATTTCTCAAAAGCACAACTCCCTGCCAGGCCACCCAGTCCTGAGAGTCCTGGGGCAGGGAACACAAGCACTAACAAGTCTGGTTTGATTATCTCCTGCTAGCTCACCAGGCAGTCTCTCCAAAACTGGATCTGGACTTAAAAACCAAAGAGGAAGAAGTGGAGAAATCACTCCTTGTTGTCGTTTCAGATTAGGCCTTTCTGACAACTGCCAGACTATGAGACTTCTGGAAAACATGCAGACATTCCCGTGTCTCTTTACACCCGTTGGATAAAAATACTTTTATGTTAGAAATGGCCACAGAAATTGTTGCTTCTGTTAAACCACCAGGGTTTTTCCACGGAGAGTCAATTCATCCCAACGGCCATACTCCATTCTTCCTGCTGCACACTTTAAGCTTCCTGTAACTTTGCCCTTCTAGTTGGCATCTGCCCACAGCTCTGCGGGTAAGTTCTCAAAAACCGTTAAAATCACTCCAACCTCGAAGACCAAAAGAAAATGGGCTTTGGTGTGGGCAAAGCTTGTCTTTTGTTTTTAAGGTCAGCAGAGGTGAGAAGAAGCGATCCATGTCACCCTGAGCCTGACAGGGGGGTTGGGTGGGAATCAGGACCGGAGTAGGCCACGCAACTTAAAAGTCACCGCTCGGTCTGGCCCGGCCCCACCGACTAACGCGTCATGGCCCGTTTCCTACCTGTACCGGCGGCTAGAACCTAGCCAAGCGCTCCTGCAGCCGTCGTTTCTCCGCCCGGCCGCCACCTGCGCGATCACCGAGATTTCACCACTCCCGATCCCTCTAGGACACAGCCGTACCAGGTAGCTCAGTCACGCTGAGCCACTCTTCACGTACCCTCCGCTATCCGTTACGTAGAATGCGTGCGGACTGTCCGCGCCTGCGCGCAGTTGGGGAGCGGGGGCGGGACGCAGCCTCGGGAACCGCGCGAGACCTCCTCCTCCCCCGCCCAGCTGAGACAAGGTGGGGCTGCTGGGAAAATTACATAATCCCGGCCCCCTGGCCGGAACCGCCCACGCTGTTCCCAACCCTCTCCACTAGGGTTCAAATTGTCATCACTCTGAGCTGGTGCTCCGGAAGCTAAAGGTGGCCATGCTCTATGGGACCACGTGGCTAGAGGCATGCAGAGAAATGTTGCCTAGGTCGTATTTAAAAAGGACCAGAGTTTAGGGAGTCCACAATTTTATGGATAAGTGGTTTCCGCCCAAGGCCTTTTCTTGAGATTTCTAGGCGGCTATCACTGCTACGCTTTATTCACCCGTAGGCCCACTTCTCGGGCTACAAGCACTGCCCCCCTCAAAGCATCAGTGTCCGGAGAGTGAAATTCTGCGAGGCGTTCTGGAGCTTTAAGGTCCGGAGCCCGCGGCGCCTTCCGGGACCCGTAGCCCGAGGCTCCGCCTTCCGGCCCGCTCTCTCGGCACTGCGCATGTCAGCTTTGCATTCCCCTCCCCCCGGTCAGCAACGGGCCGAGAAGCGGCGGCGGCGGAGGCGGCGGCGGTGGTGAAGGGGGCGGAGAGGAAGGAGCGCGGCGGACGCGGCCTGGATCGCGCGTCCTCTGGCCTTGGGATTCTCCGCGTCGGCGGTAGTATCAGCTGCCGCTGCAGCCAAAGCAGCAGGTCTGTGCGAGGAGGTTCTGGACTCAGGGTCGCTACCCCTCGGGGCCATTGGAGGCAACTGCGGGGCCTAGCGAGGGCCAGGGAACCGCGGCCTCGCTTAACAAAGAGTCTGCGGAGCTTTGGGGCACCGGAGACCCAGGGGGCCGGGAGGGGTGGGAGTGCGAGGCCGAGGCCTCTAGGGGTCCTCCCCAACCTCGTTGCCCTCCCACGGCTCCCGCTTCTCCCGTAACTCTCATTCTGGCCCAGTTGGCGGCTTTCCGGAGGCGGCGCCCGCCCGTCCTGCTAAGAAAGGGATTTGCAGGGTGCCGGTCTCTGGGCAGGGATAGCCACAAGGAGGGTTCTTACCCAAGTCGGCAGCACTTGGCAGATGCAAGCCTCCAAATCGGGGAGACCCGATAGGCAAAAGTTGCCAAATCGGAAGACAGAAACAAGTGATCTTTGTGCAGCCTTGAGTACATCACTATCGTCGCACAAACTTTTTTGCGGCCTACTTAAGAGCTTATCTGATGCGAGTAAATAATTTATGTGGAGTTGCAAGCATACACACCAATACTATAAGGAGGAACTATCCTACCAGTCGAGTATTTGGGGGAATCCTAGCTTTCCTTATTACCTTAGTGGTGATTCCCCCTTTGCTCCTCAGTTGTTTAGGTGGTCATTTAATTTTCTCTAGTTGTATATTGGGTTTTTTTGGAAATGATATCTTTATGTCCATTCTCCATATGCACGCCCTGGAGCTCCTAAAGGGCAGATATTATGTCTTAATTCACTTGAACTTTCCAGAACCAAGCTCAGTTGTGGCACATAGGTGAGCAATACGTGTTTCATACAAAAATTAAATTTTAGACTTTCAGCGGTGGGAGGGGAAAAGTATGTTGTATGTTCCTTTACCTAGAAGGGGAATTATATGGCCTAATCTGCAGTTCATTCAAGGAATATTTTTATTGACATTTGCTGCGTGCCTGTTTTCTAGCACTGTTCTACGTCTGTGACCCTTGCCGTCCTGCGTCTTACTTTATAGTGGGGGGAAGAGAGATAATAAATAAATAAGTAAATTATACTGTATGTTAGAAGATGATTATGGATTTGGGCTTAAAAAGGGGGGGGGGCTAGAAAGAAGGTTGGGGAGGCATTGCATTTTGAAACAGGGCGGTCAGGGAGATCAGTACAAACAAGCTGATATTTAAGTAGATGAGGGAGTGAGCCCATTAGTATCTGGGGAAAGGAGGGTTCCAGGCAGAGGGAACAGCAAGTGTAAAGACCTTGAAGAGGACAATGCTGGCCTGTTAGAGGAACAGTTAGAAGACCATTGTGCTTTGGACCACTGTGAGCAAAGGAGTAGTAGGAGAGAAGGTCAGGGAGGATCTGGAGGAGGAGCGCCAGAACAACTAGGAACTTTTAGGCTGTTATGAGGATTTCGCTTTATCTCTGCCTGAGTTGGGAATCATCTGAGGCTTTTGAGCAGACGAGTGGTATGATCTGACTTACATTGTTACAATTTATTGTAATTCACAGAGAAATGAATTTCTTTATATTCTAATTTTATCAAATTCATATGATCATCTTAGTTTCTTTAAGCTAACGGAGAGGGAAAAAAGGCTTCCAGAATATATGTAACCAGAATTTACTCGTATTTGGCTTTAGAAGAATATGAAGAAATTCTTGGGTTTTGTATAGATTCTAATTTAAGCATGTATAGTGCCCAGTGTATAGTGTGTGAGATGTTCTCAGGGCAGATTATTAGAGTGGATGCAAATCGTCACTAGAGGTTTCTCCAATTCCAGAAACAAATGATAAGTAACATGGTTTTATAATCAATTGTTTTGTAGTCCACTGTTGTTAAAAGTCATTTAGATCAGATCTTATTTTTCACCGTTGCCCAAAACGTGTACCCTAGCCAAATTATCTTCCTTATGTTCCACGCTTATGCTGCCTTTGCTTATTCTTCCTAACCTTGGCTATATCTAGCTTTCCTCCTTAACATGTTTTCTTTCTTCACACTTCTCTAATCAGCTTGCATCTTTCTGTGCCTGGGGTTCTAGCTGTCTTATGAAGCCATCCCCACTTGTCAGCTCTTCGTGATCTCTGACCTCTTGAGTGTCTTGTGGCACTTGTATGGGATCCCTGAGTTGAAAGAGATTAGAGAGCTCTGGCTTGATATTCTCCATTTACCAGTGGAGAAATTGACTTCTGGAGAAATAATAATAATAACGATAAACATGATGGCTAATACATATTGTGCACCTGCTATGTGTCAAGCTTTCTTGTAAGTGTATTTTTCTGTAGGAACTCAATTTTTCATACCAACCCTGTCAAGTAGGTGATATTCTCACTATGTTATAGGCCCAGAGAAGCCAAATGACTTTTTTGAGGTTCACATCAAGTTAGTGGCAAAGCTAGAGTTTATGAACATATTCTGGTTGCATAGTCTGTGCTAGTTTACGATGCTGTTAGGATTTTCTACTAAGTCATAGCATTTTATTACCTAGAACCATACCAAGTGAGACTTTATGCTGTCTTTAGTTTTTCTCCTTGGGACTCCTGCATATTGAATAAACATGAATAATGACTACATGCTGTGGAAAAGAAAAGAGATAAAAAATGAATAAGTCAGCTTCTTCACCTATAAAACTTGTAACTTGGAGTTGGTGAGAGAAAGAGCACTAATAGTTATGATTAAATATTGGGTGTTTTAAGACTAGAAAAGGAGTTTAAGGAATGAGCTACCACTTCTCTGGGGGAGTTGTATTCATGTCATAGGTTCTAGGAGTTGGTATGTGAGATGGGCTTTGAAGGAGAAGACTTAGGTAGGTATAAGTGAGAGATTTGGTGGGGAAGGAATCCAGGTTAAGGGAAGGGCATTTACCAAAGTGCTTGGTTTTCTGGGAACACTGATGCATGCATGAAAACCCTGGGAGATATGAATGGTGAAGTATATAGTTTGTTGCCACAATGGAGAGTCTCATTCCAGCTTGATTGACTAACTGTGGAGAGCTACTGAACTGAAGGGAATGACAGAATGAGAAATGCGGCAGGAAGGTTCGGGGTCAGGATCTGGAAAAACCTGGAAGAGGGTTTTTTCTAAGCATTGGCCCACCGAAAGTCATATGACTTTCCCTAGTTCCACACTATTAACAGACCAAAGGAGGTGAAAATTCATTTTCTCTTTTGCTATGTATCTCTCATTTTTTTTTATACTTTAGCACATAGACATTTTTCATAGCTTATGGAATATTTGCTGGTTGTAGATACATTCTCTAGATGTACATCACCAAGAATTTTCCAATAAAACAGACATTCTTAGAATAGTAGAGTTGAGGGGGTGGAGGGTCACTTGTTAATTGTCAACTATCAGTCATCTCAGAGAGGCCTTACCTGATTTCTTTCTCTTGTAATAGCTTACCTCTTCTTGCTTGCTTTTTTCTTGGTTTGGTTTGATAGCACTTTTACTACCTGAAATTATGATTTGGTTTTTCTTTCTCCTGGACTAGACTGAACTCCCTGAGGGCTGGGACTGTGTCTGATTGTGTTACTATATCCAGAGCACCTAGAAAAGGTTCTGGCAAAATAGGTACTCAGTACATTGTGAATTATTGATCACTCTGGTAGTGGTGTAGAGGCTGGATAACAGGGACTTGTTAAGAAATTCTTGCTGTAGTGGAGATGGAAATGGTAAGGAGAGGTATCCCTCATACCATCGACACATAACAAAGTAGTTAGTGGTCAGTATAAAATAAAGTTATTACTAAGACCAGACTTAGGTTCTCTTTAAAGCAGGTGCTCACTAAACTTTGTTTATGCTTCTATTACAGAGCTAATTATTTTTAAATTTGAAATTTTATTTTTAGATGTTTATTTATTTATTTAGAGAGAGAAAGAACACGGGGCGGGGGGGGGGGGCATGAGTATGTGAGAGCAGGGGAGGGGCAGAAAGAGGGAGAGAGAGAATCCCAAGCAGCCTCCACCCTGTCAGCACAGATGGAGGCAGGGCTCCATCTCATCAACTGAGAGATCTGGGACCTGAGCGGAAATCAAGAGTCGGACGCTTAACCTACTGAGCCACCCAGGTGCCCCTCAAATTAGAAATTTTATTTAAAAAAAATTTTTTTTTAACGTTTATTTATTTTTGAGACAGAGAGACAGAGCATGAATGGGGGAGGGTCAGAGAGAGAGGGAGACACAGAATCTGAAACAGGCTCCAGGCTCTGAGTGGTCAGCACAGAGCCCGACGCGGGGCTGGAACTCACGGACCACGAGATCATGACCTGAGCCAAAGTCGGCTGCTTAACCGACTGAGCCACCCAGGCGCCCCATCAAATTAGAAATTTTAAAAAGCAGGGTTTTTTTTTTTATGAAAAAGATGTAATCAAATTTTCACAAATATGTTTGCATTTCAGAGTAGAGACTGAGGTCTAGACAGCATTATTCCTTATAAACTAATAAAATAGCAACCTAAAAACACTTGTGCAAATGGAATTCTAATCCTTTAATTTTCATGATTTTTTTGTTTTTATAATACGCATAGAAAAATCTTAACTCATTTTGAGCGTATAGTTCAGTGGTGTTGATTACATCCACATTGTTGTGCTGCCATCACCACCATAGTGTTCACAGAACTCTTTTTATCTTGTAAGACTGAGACTGTATACCCATTAAACAATAACTCCCCATTCCTCTGCACTCCTGGGCTTTGGCAACCAATTCTACTTTATTATTTTTTTAATTTATTATTTTAATTATATATTTAATTATTTTAATTATTTTTTAATTTTTTAAATTTATTATTTATAAATTTTAATTATTGGTTTGTTTATTTGACAGCACAAGTGTGGGAGGGGTAGAGAAACAGGGAGAGAGAGAACCCCAAGCAGCCTTCATGCTGTTAGCATAGAGCCTGATGCGGGACTCAATCTCACAAACCATGAAATCATGACCCGAGCTGAAATCGAGAGTTGGATGCTTAACAGACTGAGCACCCAGGTGCCCCAACCTGTTCTATTTTCTGTCTCTGAGTTTGACTATATTCTGCCTAATACAAGTGGAATCATACACTGTTTGTCCTTTTTGACTGGCTTATTTCCTTTACATGATGTCCTCAAGTTTCATTCATGTTGTTGTAGCACGTGTCAGAATTTCCTTCCTTTTTAAGGCTGAATAATGTTGATATATGTACGTGTTTACATAGTGTGTGTGTGTATATATATATGTGTGTGTGTGTGTGTGTGTATACATATCCCATTTAGTTTACTCATCTATCAATGGACACTTAGGTTCCTGCCATCTTTTGACTGTTGTGAATTGTACTGCTAAGATCATGGTTCAGAGGGCACCTCAGTGGCTCAGTAGGTTAAGCATCTGACTTGATTTCAGCTCAGGTCATGACCTCACAGTCATGAGATTGAGCCCCACGTCGGGTCTGTGCTGGGTGTGGAGCTTGCTTGAGATTCTCTTTCCCTCTCCTTCTGCCCCTACCCCCCTTGCACTCTCCCATGCTCATTCTCTCTGTCTCTGTCAAAAAAAAAAAAAAAAAAAAAATCATAGGTCAGATGTCTGTTCCTGCTTTCAGTTCTTTTGGGGATATTCCACCCAGAAGTGGAATTGCTGGATTATATGGTAGTTCTAGGATTTGTTTTTTGAAGAACCACCATAATGTTTTCCACAGTGGCTGAACCATTTTATGTTACCACCAGCACTAGACAGGGTTCCAGTTTCTCCATATCCTTGCCAACACTTGTTATTTTCTGTTGTGTTGTTTGTTTTTGTTTTGTTTTTTAGTAGTCATCCTAAAGAGTATGAGGGGATGTGGTTTTCTTTTTTGTTAAACGTTTATTTATTTTTGACACAGAGAGCATGAACAGGGGAGGGGCAGAGAGAGAGGGAGACACAGAATCCGAAACAGGCTCCAGGCTCTGAGCTGTCAGCACAGAGCCCAACGCGGGGCTTGAACTCACGGCCTGGCCCGTGAGATCACGACCTGAGCCGAAGTCCGACACTTAACCGACCAAGCCACCCAGGCGCCCTGGGGGGATGTGGTTTTCATTTACATTTCCCTTCACTAGGGATGAGCATCTTTTCATATGTTTATTGACCATTTATATATCTTCTTTGGCAAAATGTCTATTCAAGTACTTTGCCTATGTTTAACTTGGGTTATTTGGGATTTTTTGGTGGTTTGTTGTTTTTAAGGAAGTCTGAACTTTAACTGGGTGTGGAAGCCATGTGGTGATTTTACAGGGACTGAAGCTTGCAGGTGTTTTCATCTTGTCAATGTGAGAAGTGTTTAGGGAGGCAGAGGTGAAGTTTCAGAGCTGTTTGATAGGAGTTTGCCAGCTTGGTAGGAAGGATGTACCAGGCATATTATTATGTTATTATTATCTGAGAGGGGCTTAGAAGCATGTGTATGTGTGCGTGCATGTTAAGACCAAATAAAGGGAGCTTTGAGAAGACCCACAAATAGCAGGACTATAGTTAATTTTAAAATCTCACTATGTTTATTTCTTTCTTAACTCTCCACTAGATGTCTCTTCTCCAAACAATATTTGCTTAGAGAATGGAAATTAGTTTTAAAACAGAGGAGGGTTCATCTTTTTCTTTTTTTTAAACATGCAACCAAATAGAGATTAGGTTAGCTGTCTTTTGCTTGTTGTATCAGTTATCCCTCAAACCTCTGATTGTCAAGGATCTGTAGTCATATACCTAGGTAGTAAAGCCTACATAGTTGAACAGGAAGAATTATTGTCAACACTAAGGAATTAATGGTACGTTGAGGATGATTGGCTTAGATTTAATCAGGAAGGTTGGATGGCAGGGTTTGTAATAATGGAAGATGATGGTTTTCACAAATACTGGGGTGAATTTTGAAGAGCCTGAATGTATATTTATTCATCCAACAAAAAACAATGTTTTTAATGTTTATTTTGTTTTTGAGAGAGAGAGAGAGAGAGAGAGAGAGAGAGGGCAGGGAAGGGGCAGAGAGAGGAGGGAAAAAGAATCTGAAATAGGTTCCAGGCTCTGAGTTGTGAGCAAAGAGCCCAATCCAGGATCTACCACCAGATCACGACATGAACTGAAGTCGGACACTTAACTGACTGAGCCACCCAGGCTCCCCTTCAAACATATTTCCATTAAAAAACAAACAAACATATTTCCATTGAAAATGGAACATTGGACATTTCTTTCTGCCTGTAAAATTTCTCTCCTCTTCCATGCCACTGTTCTCTACTGTGCCCCCTTCCTCCTTTCCTTCTCAGGTTGCCACATGAGTTTCTTTTCCCCTGCCCATTCCTAACTGTTGATCAACCCTAACATTTGTCTTGTCCCTTTTCTCACTCTCTGTGCCCTCTCTCTGCTAGCTTATCTATACCAGTAACCTCAAATGCACGTGTCTTGTATCACATCTGTACTCCATCACAGACCCTTTTTGAAGTTATAGACCCTTTTTGAAGTTATAGAAAGATGAAGTTAGCATCTTTCCTTAGCTCTCCCATCTCCTGTTCTGCCTGCTTCTCCAAGCATGGCTTTTCTAGGCTTCTATCTCTGTAAATGGCCCCACCATTCCCCCAATCTGTAAAAGCCAGACACTTCCAAACTTATTCTAGACCTTTCCTTGCTCCTTAGCTTCCACATCCACTTGTCACTCACCCGCCCCTATTGAACTTTCTCATAGACACTTAATAACTCAGATCCACCCCCTCCTTCTCCTTCCTTGTAGCCACTTCCTTAGTTCAGTACCATGTTACTTTACATCTGTATTTTTATGATAACCTCTTAGCCACTTTCCTTGCCTCCTACTTTTCATATTGTCTACCATTTAATCTTTCTTCAACACTGATCTGAAACATGTCCCCTGTTTGCTTAAAAGTAATGATTTCTTATAGCTGGTAAAGTACAGTTTTGTATATTTTTAGCATAGCAACATCTGGGCCCTGTCTGTCTTTCTGAATATGTGACCTACAACTTCCCTAGAAGTCTCACTGAACTCTAGCTGTACGGCACTATTTCCAGTTCTCCGTGGTACTACATACAGTTTCCTCAATCTAAAATGCCTTCCTTTCTTAAGAAACTAAAAACAGGGGTGCCTGGGTGTCTCAGTTGGTTAAGCATCTGACTTGGCTTCAACTCAGGTCATCAATTCCAGGTTTATGAGATTGAGCTCCACATCAGGCTCCTTGCTGACAGCACGGAGCCTGCTTGGGTTCTTTCTCCCTCTCCCTCTCTCTTTGCCCCTCCCCCGAGTGCTCTCACTCTCTCTCTCAAAATAAACTTTAAAAAAAAAAAAGGGGAGGGGGGAACCAAAAATAGAACCACTCTATAAGCCAAGAATTGCATTATTATAGGTATTTACCCAAAGGTTACCAAAATACAGATTCGAAGGGGTACATGCACCTCAATGCTTATATAGCAGCATTATCAACAATAGCCAAACTATGGAGAGAGCCCAAATGTCCATCAACTGATGAATGGATAAAGAAGATGTGGTGTGTGTACATACAATGGAATATTACTCAGCCGTGAAACAGAATGAATTCTTGCCATTCGTAATGACATGGATGGAGCTAGAATGTACTATGCCAAGTGAAATAATTCAGAGGACGATAAATACCATATGATTTCACTCGTGTGAATTTAAGAAACAAAACAGATGAACGTTTGTTGGGGGCGGGGAGAAGAGAGGGAAACAAACCACAAGAGACTCTTAATGATAAAAAACAAATTCTGGGTTGACGGAGGGATATGGGCTAGATGGGTGATGGGTACTAAGGCGGGGGCCTGTTGTGATAAGCACTGGGTGTTGTGTGTAACTGATGAACCACTGAATTCTCCTGAAACCAATATTGCACTATATGTGTTCCAACTAAAATTTAAAAAAAAAAAAAGCCCTCCTCTCACCCTTCTACCCTGGTCTAATGCCTCTTCAGATTTTAAAACTGAACACCAGCATCATCTCCAGAAAAGCTGAGTCTTCTCCATTCATCCTGGGTTTAATACCTTCTTCCTGGGCCACGAGTGAATGCACTTTGTGCAGTACCTGTGCTACAGCACATCATGTTGGTTTATTAGCAACCACACCATGAACCCCTTGAAAATGGGACTGTATTTTTCATATGTAAATGCCCAGAACTTGGGGGCATCTGGGTGACTTGGTTGAGTGTCCGACTTGATTTTGGATCAGGTCATGATCTCCTGGTTCGTGAAATGGAGCCCCACGTCATGCTCTGTACTGACAGTACGGAGTCTGCTTGGGGTTCTCTATCTCTCTCTCTCTCTCTCTCTCTCTCTCTCTCTCTCTCTCTGTTCCTCCCTCATGTGTACTCTCTCTCAAAATAAATAGACTTAAATAAATAAAATAAATCCCCAGCACCTGGTACACTGCCTGACATTTCTCAGCAAGCTTTCAGTAAACCATTGAAAATTTCCCTGCTAGGAGATTGTTCATGTGATTCTTTTTTTTTTTTTTTTTTTTTTTAATGTTTATTTTTGAGAGAGAGAGAGACACAGTGCAAGTTGGGGAGGGGCAGAGAAAGAGGGAGACACGGATTCTGCAGCAGGATCCACACTCTGAGCTGTCAGCACAAAGCCCGATGCAGGTGCTCAAACTTGTGAACCATGAGATCATGCTCTGAGCTGAAAGTCAGATGCTTAAACAACTGAGCCACCCTGGTGCCCCCATGTGATTCCTAAAATCTACCCAAACCTACAGAATGTTTTTTTTCATCCTTCCTTTGCTTACATTCTGATTTCTGTTGTTTATTTATTAGCCCATTGCAATATTTTATATAACATTAGGAAAAATGAGGTTAAAATTCAGATCCATCATTTTTGTTGTTTGGGAATAGCTCTTGTAAAGCCAGGTTCACAGATTGGTTAAACAACATTATCAGATACTAAAATTTTCTTGCTTATAAATATTGTAACTAAATTTCATCCATCTGATTAGAATTATGTTGATTCTCCCTAAGGGATTCAAGAAGAAAGCAGTAGATGGTCTTAATTAAATTCAAGCGAACTAGTACTTATTAAGTACTTATTTTAGCCATGTGTAACTGTAATAAAAGGTCCAAAATTATTTTTTTAATGTTTTTTTTTTTTAATTTTTTAACGTGTATTCATTATCGATAGACACAGGATGTGAGCAGGGGAGGGGTAGAGAGAGAGGGAGACACAGAATCTGAAGCAGGCTCCAGGCTCCGAGCTGTCAGCACAGAGCCTGACGCAGGGCTCGAACCCACAAACCGTGAGATCATGACCTGAGCCGAAGTTGGTTGCCCAACCGATAGAGCCACTCAGGCTCCCCTAATGTTTATTTTTTAAGGACAGAGAGAGTGTCAGCAGGGGAGGAGCAGAAGAGATGAGACACAGAATCCAAAGCAGGCTCCAGACTCTGAGCTGTCAGCATAGAGCCCGATGCTGGGCTCGAAGTCACAGATTGTAAGATCGTGACCTGATCTGAAGTCAGACACTTAACTGATTAACTGACTGAGCCAACCAGGCACCCCAAAAGGTCTAAAATTATTAAAGACAGTCTCCCCCCCCCCCCAAAAAAAAGGAAATTCCTTATTTGAAACTAAGGGTGGAGATTGACACAGCATAAATCAGATTTAATACTCAGTAGACTGGACTACGTGCTGTATAATAACAGTTCAAACAAAACTTACAAGGTGTATATGGGGAGGGGCATAGAACCAGAAAAGTAGAGCATATTGTTAATGGTCTTTTCAACAATGTCATCATAAAAAGCAGCTTTAGGAACTTTTTTCCACATTGGCTTCAGAGTCCATTATAAACATTTTAATTTTTCCTGTTAATAGTAAACCTTAATACAAAGAAATAAGTAAAAATGGAATAACTGCTATTAAAATTTTGAGAAACAGCCCTCCAGCTGTCTGTATATGTAACACATGCTTTTATATTGAGTTACATTGAACCATACCACCCACCTTGTTTCATGCTCTTATTTTACTCAGTGTGTATCAGGTACTTTTCCATAAATGTAAGTAGTAATTAAAATTTTAAAAAGTTAAAGTACATATTCCCTTTGGCTAAGCAATTGCATTTTGAAAATTGATCCTGAAGAAATAATTATAGGTATGCACAAAGGTAAGTGATAGTTTTCACAACATCATAAAACAGTAGTAGAGAGATGTATTGACATTTAAAGATTTTCATAGTGTATCTTTAGGTGAAGAAATTGGTAACTAACACAATATAGTATGGTTTGTTTTTAAATTGTGTGTTTGTGTGTGTACACATAGTACAGAAAAAATAGCAAAGATATTAAAATTATGTATCTAGGAGAGGAAATTTCAAGTAGTTTAAATTTTTGTTCCTTTTTGCTTTGTGGGTTTTCTGCTTTTCTATAAAACTTAGGTAGCTTCTGTTGTTAAAAAAAGTTTTTTGGAGCCAAGACTAATAAGATAATATAGCATTTTTTTAAATACAGTATTGTTTTTAAACTGATTTGATTGATGCTCAGGAAATTTCGTTGTAATCCTTAACCATTGGCTAACTAGTACTTCAAGCAACAGATCAGTGAATCATGGTTTCTTTCTAGCTAGTGTTCTAGTGGGCATTGCTCAATTAATGTGTGGTTCATAAGTATCCTTCAGAGACAATTACATAGATACTATCTACAAATAACTAAATTAATCTTTTTAAGTTTCAGTTCTTTCATTCTTCTTGGTATCATTACTGGAGAACAATCTTTGATTTTGTTACAACAAGCATTACATTATATTGTAATTATAGGTTGTTTTAGTCTCTTTTGGGGGGTGAGGATCATCTGTTTCCTGGTAGACAATAATATAAACTCCTGGGAATAAATATTAAGAGATTAAAGTCTTTTTCTGTTGGTACTTTTTGTTGCCAAACACAAGTACCTATCAGATCCCCAAAATATTTGTTACCCTGTGAGTATTTTTGGCAGCTTAAAGATGTTAAATTAGTGGTCAAATCATTTTGAAGAGGATGATATTAAATCTTGCATTCCTGTTTGGATTGTGATTCCAAAAAATGAACAACAGTTTTTTCAGTGTTTTAGAAAATATGACAGTTTGTTGAGATTAGCATATTGCATAGCTGAAGTACAAAGTTAGAGTTTTCATCGAGAGGCAGAAGTTTAAAGATGTATGTAGAAGTTGGAAGGGACATAAAACTCCGTGAGCTATTGATAAAAGTTGAATTTATTATTAATGTATCTTGTTCCTAACAGATAAGTCATTGACACCATGAATTGGAATAAAGGTGGTCCAGGCACCAAGAGGGGATTTGGCTTTGGAGGTTTTGCCATCAGTGCTGGAAAGAAGGAGGAACCCAAACTCCCACAACAGTCCCACAGTGCCTTTGGGGCAACCAGCTCTTCTTCCGGATTTGGAAAGTCAGCTCCACCACAGCTCCCTTCTTTCTACAAAATTGGATCTAAACGGGCCAACTTTGATGAAGAAAATGCGTAAGTGGTAATCCTGGTAATTGAGCAAAGGTTGGGCTTTGAGATACTCATTCCATCAACAGAAAGTGAGATGAAGAAACGCTTTGTTTCCCAAATAATAATAAGACCTCTTCAGTTGCTTTTCCCACTGAATTGTGTTGTTCCTAATAAGTTAAATTGTTGAGTTTACTCATTTGTAAGGAACCTAATGCTTATGTGCTTGCTTATATCTTTCCTTGCTCCAAAAAAGATTTGAGGCCATTGAAACCTAAATATGACTGAAGAGTTTTAAATAATTCGTGTGGTTTTTGATGACCTTTACTGAAGTCTTTTATTGACCCCATATAAGTTTTTGTCACAGGCAGTTGTCACAGCTGGTAGAGAGACACATTTGGTCTCAACTCCCAAGTCTGAAAACTGTCAGGTTGCAACATCTTATGGTGGGAGAAAAATCTATTCAGATTTTTGCCAGCAGTTCACAGGAAACATATTTAACAATTATCTTTTTAAACTTGCTAAAGTGGTTGTTAATAAAAGCTGGGGTTTAAAGGTTTGAACTCTTAATTCCTATAGATTATAAATTTTTTACTGACTCGAAGAAATCTCTCACTGCTATTATTTCCAACCTGGTTGTGACATGCTTGAGATTTTTCCTTTTTTAATTAAGAACTCAAGATGGGAATTTTTCAAGTACACAGCGGTGTCTTTAAAAACTGGTTTAGGGGCGCCTGGGTGGCGCAGTCAGTTAAGCATCTGACTTCAGCCAGGTCACGATCTCGCGGTCCGGGAGTTCGAGCCCCGCGTCGGGCTCTGGGCTGATGGCTCGGAGCCTGGAGCCTGTTTCCGATTCTGTGTCTCCCTCTCTCTCTGCCCTTCCCCCGTTCATGCTCTGTCTCTCTCTGTCCCAAAAATAAGTAAAAAACGTTGAAAAAAAAAAAAACTGGTTTGTTGCGGGGCGCCTGGGTGGCTCAATCGGTTAAGCGTCCGACTTCAGCCCAGGTCATGATCTCACAATCTGTGAGTTCGAGCCCCGCGTCAGGCTCTGTGCTGTCAGTTCAGAACCTGGAGCCTTCTTCGGATTCTGTGTCTCCCTCTCTCTCTGCCCCTCCCCCACTCACACTCTGTCTCAAAATATGAATAAATGTTAAAAAAAAAAAAAGTAAAAAAAACCTGGTATGTGGCAGGAATACAGAAGTAGATGTTTAAGACTTAGAATAAGTCAAGGATCATTATTCTAAAGAGCATTTTACCAGTTCAAGGATACTTTTTCATTAGTTAAATGAAACCTATATAAATGAATATGCGTGTGTGTGTATAGCACATAACAGTTGTTAGAGCTTTTAAGATAATTCCTGCAAAAACCTGAAATGCTTTAAAATTTTAAACTGCAATGGTTATTTATTTAATATTTGGTTGTATTACTATTTAATTTTGAGGTTAAATGTAAACATTGTTTTTGTTGTGTTTTAGTTTATAAAGAGCTATAGAGAAGGATACTTTTCCAGACCTTGAAGTTGTTTTTCTGAATACTTAAGTATGGGGAATGATTTTATTTATTTATTTATTTATTTATTTATTTATTTTTAATTTTTTTTTCCAACGTTTATTTATTTTTTTGGGAGAGAGAGAGACAGAGCATGAACGGGGGAGGGGCATAGAGAGAGGGAGACACAGAATCGGAAACAGGCTCCAGGCTCTGAGCCATCAGCCCGGAGCCTGACGCGGGGCTCGAACTCACGGACCGTGAGATCGTGACCTGGCTGAAGTCGGACGCTTAACCGACTGCGCCACCCAGGCGCCCCTGGGGAATGATTTTAGATTAAGCATTTATTTATTTATTTATTTTAAAGATTATTTATTTATTTTGAGGGAGAGAGTGCACGTATGCGTGCATGAGTAGGGGAAGGGCAGGAAAAGGGAGAATCTCAACCAGGCTCCATGTTGTCAGCACAGAGCCCACATGGGACTTAAACTCACAAAACAGTGAGGTCATGACCTGAGCCAGAATCAGGAGTCCAACACTCAACCGACTGAGCCACCCAGGTGTCCCTGAGCATATATTTTTAACTGTAAGTGTTCTGTCCTCAGAAAGTAGCCCAACATTTCTGAAGTCCCTACCTAGCCTTGTGAATATATTGCTAAAATGTTTTTGAAGGATTATATTTAAAAAAAAACACTAGATTTTTAATATTTCATACAAAAGTAACTTTTTCCATAGCACAAACTCTAATATTTGATATATCTATTCACCAATGATAATTTGTACTGAAAACTCATCCCTTTTAACAGAACTAGAATGTGATTTGAATAGACGCTAGAAATGGGAGAATTTGTTGTGACTGTTTCCCCCCCCTTTTTTTTCTCAGTATTAGAATTTTGTATATATTAAACAATAATAATTAGGTTGTTTGCTAAAGCCTGGAGATCTCTAATTTAACATGTAGAGCTCAGATCTTTTAATAGTAACCTACATATACCATAGTAAAAATTTCTGTTGAACAAAGGATCCACAACCCCAAAGTAAACACTCCCTTTATTAATTGTGCATTTTAATTTTCAGATATTTTGAAGATGAGGAAGAAGACTCTAGCAATGTTGATTTGCCTTATATTCCTGCTGAAAACTCACCTACCCGCCAGCAGTTCCATTCCAAGCCACCAGATTCTGACAGCGATGATGATCCCTTGGAGGCATTCATGGCTGAGGTGGAGGCAAGTATCGAGGCTGTTTTGTTAGAAGTTGCAGCAGTTAGAAAGATACCAAATTAACCTAGTTATTCAGTCATTCAGAATTTGCTTTCTGACCCTTTTTGGGGAGGATTTGGCTCTTAAACATACATCCACATATAGTTTCTTAAACATACATCCACATGCCCTGTAGCATTTTCAGAGATGATCAGTGCCTAAAAATTTGAACTGTGACCCTTGAACAAGGGTAGCTCAAGATTTGTATGTGTGTAAGTTTTAATATTTCTTTGTATATTCTTAAATGGAATGAACATTATTTCATTCAGTGTCAATTTATGTAAGGCAGTTAAACTTCTAAGGAACTTGCTAAAATTATGAATTCTGTATTCTGTACTTTTTTTTTATTAAAAAAAATTTTTTTTTAACGTTTATTTATTTTTGAGACAGAGAGAGACAGAGCATGAACGGGGGAGGGTCAGAGAGAGGGAGACACAGAATCTGAAGCAGGCTTCAAGCTCTGAGCTGTCAGCACAGAGCTGGATGCGGGGCTCGAACTCACAAACCGTGAGATTATGACCTGAGCCGAAGTCGACCGCTTAACCGACTGAGCCACCCAGGCGCCCCTGTGTATTCTGTACTTTTAATGTTTATTTTTTAATATCAGCATCTATGACCTCCCTGTAGAAATTGAAATTTGTAACCACTTCCTTCTTAAAACTCTTCTCACTAGGCTTTAGTGATTTTGCATTTTGTCCTTTTTCTCCATTTCTCTGACTTTGTATTTATTTACTTTTTATTATGAAAAATTTCAAACGCATGTAAGTAGAATAATGAGCTCCCACGTACCCTTCACCCTGCTTTATCAGTAAGCAACTTTTGGCCCATCTTGTGTTATCTAGCCCTCTCTTTTAGATTATTTTAAAGTAAATCTCAGACGTACCATTTCATCCATTTGTAGTTCTACACCTCTATAACACTTAAAAAACATAACTACCATATCATACCAAGAAAAATCATTACATATCTCTCTGTTGTCTGTTACTGTTATTAAGATCCTCTTCCAGTTTCTCAGATAGGATTATTGTTACAGTTCTCTATGTCGATTTGCTATTTTCATTCTTTATACATTCCTAGTGACCTCATCCACTTCTAAAACTTAACTTCTGTGTGAATAATTCATGCCTTTAGTTCCACAGTCTCTCTTTGGTTTCAGCTCTGTTTTTCTAAAACATATTGGCCATTTTTACATGGATGGTGTCCCCCTGGCGTCTTTTTCTTCCTCAACCAGATCTTTGTCTTATATATTCCTCTTAATGCCAGATAATCAAACATGTTCATGACTTCATTTAATACTCAAAATAACAATAGGCATTGGCAGAAAAGAATACATAGAAATGTAATTTTTTAACTAAGAAGATTATAAATTGAACCCTATGGTAATTCAGAGCCCTTGTCCTAAATCCCATTGGTGCTTTGTGGTAGAGCTGGGACCATATTTTTTCTTGCTTAGTAGTCCTGAGAACCTAGCTCTTTCCAGTAAATCATGCTACCTTTCCCCTCCTTTGGCAAGTTCTGTTCATCTTTGTAGTATTTTTTGTGTCTGTTCCTTTCTGCTTCCACTACAGTCAGTGTGCTTTACACTTTCATTACCTCTTGCCTGATCTAAATTTTCTCCCTGTTTTAGGCTTTCTGTTCTCCCATTTATATGGTATACAAAAACAGAGTAATTAGAGTAAAGCATGTTGCTTATGGTGTTATTCCTCTTACTTAAAAACTGTCACTTCATTGCTTATGAAATAAAGTCCTTCCAGGTTTCTCAGTTACTTGTAACCTAAGTTTTAAGCCAGATCTCCTCTCTAAGAAAAGAGGGAAGAGAGAATCCAATATAGATATTTTTGTTTGGCCTAGATCCTGCTTTTTAAACATGTGGGCCAGAATTTTTAAGATCAGGAGATTTTGTCTAAAAGTGCAGACTCTTGAAAAGTGGACACTGGCAGTATTAAGCCTGCATTTTGCATGGCAAAAATAGGCTTGTGCTGAGCAAATGTTGCCTCCTTTAGATAGGGCTCACTTTTTCTGGTTCACCTTAGTTCTATCAGTCTGTTTTATCTTCCTGACTTTGAGGCTGCCACTTAGAACTGTTTATCATCACACTCGTGTTGTAGTTTTCTTACGGTGGAGAAATATTTTTCTGAGCTTAGGTCTCTTGTCAAATATCAGAAAATAAAAGACTCAGGGCCATGCGATTGATACAGGAAAAATTAGAGCTTGCTTCTTTAGAATATTCCTGCTTGTTAAAATGCAAACAAAGCATGTCTATACCTAAAGAAAAAGAAACTTTTCTTATCCTGGTTTACTTCCTACCGATTGTCAGATTGGTACCCATTACTCAGTTTCCCAACTTTGATTTAGAATAACCCCAATTACTTGCCTCTTAAAGAATATGCACTTTATAAGTAGCTAAGCCGGAATCAGTTCCAAATCTCATATTCTTTTCTGCTGTGTCATTCTGTATCTGAGTTCTTGTAGTACTGTATTTCTGCCATAACACTTACCAGAACTATTCAGAACTTTCACGTGCTTTGCAACATGGTAACAATTTAGTAAGTATGTTAATATGTTCTCTCTGCAAGTAAAGGCAATAAAGTTTGTCATGTTTGGGGTGTCTTATATGTATATGTATCTTTCTCCCCCCTCTATCTTCTTGACGTACGGACATTTCCCAAAGGGCTGTTTCTCATTATATCTTGCAATCCCTAATGGTGAATAAGTAAAATCATTTCTTGATTTTCTCAGTTTTAATTCAGATTTAAATTTTTAGTAACGCAAGTTGGTGTAACCCTTTTTGAGTGGAAGTATCCAAGAATGTCCCAGTTTCTCCTGTTTGGCATTTCAAGTAGTTGAAGCTGTAGGAGGGTAAATCTTTTTGACATGGCATCATTCTCCTGGGTGTTTTTTGGGATAGTGTCGGAAAGGGTTTTGCTGATTTTAGGATAGAGAGACTGGATATTGTCTGATCTTGGAGAGAGTGTTGTTGCCACAATATTGCATTAATCCTTGATCTCAGGTATATTCTGTTCTGGAAAGTGTAAACTTTTCTAGTGTTTGAACTCACAATTAAGATGTATTTTTAGCAAGTGTTTCAAAAAAAAAGATTCATGTGGGCTTAAAAAAATATGTCCTGTGTTTGTGGCCCTTTCCTTATGTTACATTATGTCATTTTCACTTCAGTTACAGTCTCGAGTATAGTGTGTGTCTGTCTCAGTTCCTTAAAAAGTAGATTTGTTTGTATGTACTATTTCATTTTAGAATAACTCCTCTTTATCGGGAACATTTGATTAGATAGAACACCTGACCATGCTAGGTTATAGTTAGTGACAGTTTTTTAAATCACAGAAATCAGAAAAACTTGCTTTGTAACAAGAAACAATAGTGCAAGGATGTGTTTAACCTTGGGGAAAATTACTTAATTCTTCTGACCTTGATTTTCACATGTATAAAACAGGGAATTAGATCAGTGATTATCACTTTGTTGTATACAAGATTTGCCTGTGAAAAAATGTGAAGTACATGCATTTAACTCTATCTCCAAGGATTCTGATTTGGTAGGTTCAGAGCAGTGTTTTCCCAACCTCAGGACTTTGGCATTTGGGGTTTGCTAATTTGTTATGGGGGCCGTCCTGTGTATTGTAGGATGTTTATCAGTATCTGTGGCCTTCACCCACTAGATACTGGTAACAACCCCCCCTGTTTCCCACTCCCTCCACCCAGAAGCAACCAGAAATGTCTCCAGACATTGCCAAATGGTGAGAACAGTTTTTCCAAAGTCAGATCCAGAAATTTGCTTTTTATTTATTTATTTTTTTTACTAACTCCATTGGTAGTTTGATGTAAAAGGTCTTAAGCTATGCTTTGAGAAAGGCTAATTTGCCTGAATTTAAGGCATTTTACAGCCACAATTCATTTTTTTAAAGAGTAACCAATCAAGGAATTTTTTTCTAATTTTTCCATGTATGCAATGCAGTCCGTATATAACCAAGATTTTAGAACATTTCTCTTTGAAAAAATAATTGTTAGGTGCCTAGATGGCTCAGTTGGTTAAGAGTCTGACTTTTGATTTCAGCTCAAGTCAAGCTCTCAGAGTTTGTGAGTTTAAGCCCCACATCGAGCTCTGCACTGACAGTGCAGAGCCTGCTTGGGATTCTCTCTCTCTCTCTGCCCCTCCCCTGCTTTCTGTCTTTCAAAATAAATAAATATTTTAAAAATTGTCAAAAGTGCAGTTGATTGCATCAAGATATAATTGTCAAAATGCATAGCCAAAACTGTGATGTCACTAGTTCAGATCTAAAAATTCTTTATAAAGAAATTCCCTTCGTAATGTTTTTAGTGGATATGATTCCATACAGGCTTTTGTTTCATTAGGATCAGGCGGCTAGAGACATGAAGAGGCTTGAAGAAAAGGACAAGGAAAGAAAAAACGTAAAGTAAGTTGTTTTCTTCTCCCTCACAAAGGTTACATGAAAAATGCTAAAGTATTGCAAAGCTTATTCCCCCAAAGTTTATAGAGAAACATTAAAATTTTCAAATGTCTTGACTTGAAGTTACTCCTGTATCTTGAATATTATTTTTGTAGGTAATAGACATCACAAAAGTCTTGCATTTTTGCAATAATAAGCATTCTTTTTAGTATAATAGTATTTGGTGTTTAATTATAAATAGTTTTTTAGTAGATACAAGAGTGAGTTACAGTAGGAATTAAGAGAGTACAATTACTAAAGTTTGGGCTCATTGTTCTGAGTTTTGTCCCATAATATAAAGTAGGTTAATGTCTGTATGATTGCTTATGAGGAGTAATGGTGATTATCATAAAAAAGTGTGTTATTAACAAATGATTAACTTGGTTTACTTAAGGAGTGATATCATGCTTTAGCATCTAATCAGAACTTGAAATACTTTATTTTCTGGGAAAGAGAATTCTCCTCTTTCCCTTTCTGAATACACCCCTCTTAAGGCTTTTGCTACCAGGCACAGGTAGGCGTGGTTGGATTTCCTCCTGTGTGGCAGTCAGTGCCTCAGGCCCCCCGCAAGGTTCCTGTGCCATATGGAGGTTCGGCCCTCTCTTTGGTGCTTACCGTGTGTTGTACCCTCTTCCGGCTGCCCTGCACTGGTGATGTTGCCTGCCTTGAGAACAACAAGTGCTCTAGGTCAGGCAGAAAGTCTGATTAGAAAGACATGGTTGTGGGAACTTAGCAGCCGTACTTTCTGTAGCTCCTGACAGGCGCTGCAAGTGGCGATGGCCCCCCGTCTCCATGGGAACTGCTTAGGAGTTTTAGTACCAAAGTTACAAAAGAGTTAAGATAGTTTTTCTTTGTCCTCAAGGACTTTGGCTGAATCCAGTCACTCCAGACTTAGAAACTCTGGGGAACATTAAAATTGTGATATTCTTCTTAGTGTATGCCAAATAGAGAGGGTTATTTTTTTTTTGTCTTTTTATAAAATGCAGTTTGCTTTTTAAAATGCGTTTTACAACTGTATTGTGTTTGTCGTATGGGGTCGACAAGGTTAGGATCCTTGGGTATCTATCTTCAAAAGTTTTTACTCCTTATCCTCGTTAGTAATTGATGTTTCTAGGAGTACCATATCATCCCATGCAGACTGCAGCTTCTAGAGTGAAGCCACACATGTATGATGGATGGATAGTTTACAGTGTGCTTATTGTTGCTTTGTTATTGTTAGTGTTGAGTGTTCCTGTGCTACTGTATGGAATTCAACACTAATCTGCTATAAGTATGGAGCTGGGTATGTGGAACATTTGCAGGGAAGTTTGTTTCTCCGCTTGTTTTTCCAGGGGTATTCGAGATGACATTGAAGAGGAAGATGACCAAGTGAGTTCCTATGCAGTATTTCTATCTTTTATTTTTACCCCACAAAGTCTATACTGGGGACAAGCTAGAGCTTGCCTTCACTGAAATGGCCATTCCTTGCTCCTTTTCTACATGTATGACTAGTTGGTAATAGAAAAATTCACATGGCTTTCCACCATGTTGAAGATGGAACTTTTGATCAACTAGGACATCAAAAACAAATCATGAGCTTTATTCAGCTTGATTTTTTTTTTCAAAATTAATGTTTATACTGCTGAATCAAGAAGTAATATGGGATCTACTGATGGCCTCTAGCAACATCTAACCTCTACCTCTTTCTAAGGGTCTGTTTGTGATTTTTGTATTTCAAGATGGAACATTAATTTAATGACTGGCCTTTAGTATTTTTCCACCAATGTCCAGTTGTGGGATGGTGAGAAGGGAAACAGAATGAGCAGTAGCCCTTTCCAGGTTTGTGACCCTTCTAATCAGTGTCAACTTCCAAACTTGGATGGTAAATCCATAGCATGTGTTCCACAGCTCTGGACAGGATAGGTAGACACCCCACCCCAGGAAGACTGTGGGACAGACAGATTTGTAAAGCTTCTTGTTAAATCATTGTGTAGTACTAACTGTCTCATTCGTTTTTTCTGATTGTCCCTATGAATACTGCTGTTGTTAAAGGAATCATTGCTAGTTAAAGTCTTGCCTTACTTGGTAGGTATTAAACTGTGCAGTCATCTGGTATACTGTGTGCACCAATTACAGGAGCAGAAATGTTCTTAGTTGTATTTGAATATGATTATGTTCTTGTGCTTTCCTGCAGGAAGCTTATTTTCGGTACATGGCAGAGAACCCAACTGCTGGTGTGGTTCAGGAGGAAGAAGAAGATAATTTGGAATATGATAGTGATGGAAATCCAATTGCACCTTCCAAGAAAATCATTGATCCTCTTCCTCCCATTGATCATTCAGAGGTATGGTGTTTCCTGCTAAATTTGATTCTCATTTCAAAAGCTGATAGTTCTCTTCAGCTTTAATACTAGGTTTTTGCAATATTTGAGTAATCCTGATTCATACTCCTTATGTCACAAAAATATGTGTTCTTTGGGATCTTCTCAGGTCTGCTGTGTAGTTGAGTCTGAAAGTGACTGAGTGGTTCAGGCTTTATAGCCTATGTTGTTGTTCAAGGTTTAGCTGAATCTCTTGCTCCCGTTTGATTTTAGGCTAAGAATTTTTTAAAGCAGTTTTTTGTACTTGTTTTCCAGACCATCATCTACCTTTCAAAATGATGATGTTGAAACATCTGTGAAAAAACACAGATGTTTTTTTAATTGCCGTAAGTCTTGTTTCTCAGATCTGGAGCAGATGAGAGACTGTTGCTTCAAAGTGGAACTAGGAATTTTAGTTTCCTTAAGTCAGGAAAAGAGAATGAGGATATTGGTATATCCACTTGAAAAAAATTTGTGTTTCATTCAGGTTAAATATCAGACTAGACCTTGCATGCCTTAGTGAGTCTAGGTCTAGGACAGTGGTTCTCACATTGTGGTTCAAGGACTCCTAGAAGGAACTTCTCAGGGAGTCCACAAAATCCAAAAGAATTTTCAGGGGTGCCTGGGTGGCTCACTTAAGCATCTGACTCTTGGTACCAGCTCAGGTCGTGATCTGTCAGTAGTGAGATCAAGCCCCACGTCGGGCTCCTCAAGCTGAGCATGGAGCCTGCTTGTGATTCTCTCTCCCTCTCTCTGTGCCTCTCCCCTGCTTGTTCTCTCTCTCTCAAAATAAACAAACATTGTAAAAAAAAAAAAAAAAAAAGACCACTGATCAAGTCTTAGTATACTATCAAAGAAGAGTAAAAATCCACAATAATTTGAAAAGACTATTAAATACTCTCTTCCCTTTCCAATCACATGTTTGTGAGGCCAGATTTTCTTCATAGGTTTCAATCAAAGCAATATGTTGCAACAATCTAAATATAGTAGGAACCAATTTCTTTTAAGTCAGACTTGTAAAAAGATTTGTAAAACAGGGGCACCTTGCTGGCTTGGTCGGTAGAGCATCCAACTCTTGATCTTGGGGTTGTCAGTTTGAGCGCCACAGTGGGTGAAGAGATTAAGATCACTTAAGTAAAACTTTAAAAAAGATTTGTAAAAATGTAAAACAAGGTTATGACTTTTTAAAAATTAAAGCTTTTATGTTAGAGTATAACGAGTGTATTATTTTCAAATGAGTAAATCTTAAAGACATATCTCAGTTTTAGTTTTTTTAAAAAAAAAAATTTTTTTTTCAACGTTTATTTATTTTTGGGACAGAGAGAGACAGAGCATGAACGGGGGAGGGGCAGAGAGAGAGGGAGACACAGAATCGGAAACAGGCTCCAGGCTCCGAGCCATCAGCCCAGAGCCTGACGCGGGGCTCGAACTCCCGGACCGCGAGATCGTGACCTGGCTGAAGTCGGACGCTTAACCGACTGCGCCACCCAGGCGCCCCTCTCAGTTTTAGTTTTAATATGGTAAATGTCAATGCATGAAACCCACACAAGCAAAAGTTCGTGTTTTTTAGGGCATCTGAGACAAAAAAATTTGAAAACGACTGGTCTAGACTATGGATTACATTCAGTTTTTGAAATGTTTCCTTTTGCACAGATGCTACCAAATAATGCCTTGGTATTTTACATGTGGCAGATGAAACTAAGTATGTGAGACTGATGTGAGAGGAAGCATCTATGACAAAGGATGACGGCCTAATAAGGAAAAACACATAAGTACTTGAAATAATCATCTCATAAAATATTTGAGATCCTTGGTGAAGCTCTCAAATCTCATCATCATGCTAGGGTGGCCCACAGTTGTTCACATGTAGTGTGGGCAGTCTGCCCAGAGAGACCAGCAGTAAGGAAAAGGATAATCCTTCTGCCTATAAGTAGCTTTGTTCACATTCACATTAAGTATTTATTTATACAAATAAATGCTTTATGACTCTATTTCATACCCATATGCAAAAAATGACATATTTTATGTAAAATTTGTGAACAAGAATTCTTGCCCTTATGGAGCTTCCATTCTGATAAAGAGAACTGAAGAGCATCCTGTTACAGCTTAGTGCAACAGTGTGGGGAGCATTCCAAAAGGTTCTATTAGTAGTGCTAAAGGGGAACCTTTAAAACAATGCTTACTTTTTTTGTTGATCATACCATAGAAATATAATTAAACTTCAGGTTGCATCCACAATTAATGTCATTTTATTGTAGATCTCTTATGTGGTTAAAGAGAATCAGCCAAATGTGTAAGTGGTGATATGCCTTTTTTTTTTTTTTTTAATGTTTATTATTTATGAGAGAGAGAAACAGAGTGTGAGCGGGGAGGGTCAGAGAGAGAGAGGGTGACACAGAATCTGAAGCAGGCTCCAGGCTCCGAGCTGTCAGCACAGAGCCTGACGCGGGTCTTGAACCCACTAACTGTGAGATCATGACCTGAGCCGAAGTCAGGTGCTTAACTGACTGAGCCACCCAGGCACCCCTGATATGCCTCTTTTTATAGTCCTGGTACAATAAGTTATGAAAAGAGTGTCAGGAATAACTTCTTCCCTCTTTAGAATAAGAAATACTTAGCCATACAGTTTTTAAAAGTTACATAAAGCGTTTCAGGTTTTAAAAAGAGTAGAACTCCCTCTAAAGGCAGAGCTCTCCTCAGAGGAAATATTAGAAATGTTTCTAAACGCTAGAGCTATGAGGGGCACCTGGGTGGCTCAGTTGGTTAAGCATCCGACTTTGGCTCAGGTCATGATCTCCCAGCTTGTGAGTTCGAGCCCTGCCTTGGGCTCTGTGCTAACAGCTTGGAGCCTGGGGCTCACTTCTGATTCTGTCTCCCTATCTCTCTGCTCCTCCCCTGTTCTCTCTCTCTCTCAAAAATAAATAAACATTAAAAAAAAGTTTTTTAAAAATGCCAGAGCTGTGTGAACAGCTTATTCCAAAACATGTATTTAAATGTTATAAGGTGGAATGTCTTTAAAATACTTGTCTTCTGAGGCCTTTGGCGTTGTAGATTCCTTAGTCTGCATCACGGTTGTTCAGATCTGAGGTATCCTTTAAGAGTGTCTTTAGGAAGTAGGTTGGTGGGGCACCTGGGTGGCTCAGTCCGTTAAGCGGCCGACTTCGGCTCAGGTCATGATCTTGCGGTCCGTGGGTTCGAGCCCCACGTTGGGCTCTGTGCTGACAGCTCAGAGCCTGGAGCCTGTTTCAGATTCTGTGTCTCCCTCTCTCTGACCCTCCCCCATTCATGCTCTGTCTCTCAAAATTAAATAAACGCTAAAAAATAAAAAAAATTTAAAAAAAGTAGGTCGGTGTTTATATAGAAAATGAATACAGGAAAAGATACTGGCTGTACATTTGGGATGTGTGTCATGAATAAGTGAATTCTTTTGTCCTCACTAGCTGGTTAAGGCTTTACTTGTGTAATATGTGTAAAAGGTTATTTTGCATTAAAATCAAACTTACAGGATTGACTCTTGAATTCTAGACTAACTTTGAATAATTGGACCTGCAGATTGACTATCCACCATTTGAAAAAAATTTTTACAATGAGCATGAAGAGATAACCAACCTCACCCCTCAGCAGCTAATAGATCTCCGTCATAAGCTCAATCTTCGGGTAAGTCAGCAATGGTGCTAAATATTCTTATATTAATTAGTTGACAGTTACTATTATTGCTTATCCAAACTAAAATAACCTTCTTTTCTAATGGTCCTTGGACTGTCTTTGATAGCAAGGCTCCTGTGTCTTGATTTTATTGTTTTAGTGTTCCACCTATTTTGGGATAGAATTGTTATATCTTTAATGCAACACACATGAATATGTATTCAATTTTGTATGTTGTATTGAAATAATAAGTCATTGTGACCTTAAAATCAGTAAGTAATTCTGCAACAAGTACAGTGTGCTAGGAACTGTGTTGGGTGGGCTAGAAATGAAGAATATAAGTCCCAACTGCAGGAAAAGGAGACAAGGTTAATAGATGCAAACAATATGTGGAATCCTAGGATATTTTTAAATTAAGGTATACTCAAATTAATATGTAGCATATGTTTAAAATAATTAGAAGAAGAAATTAACACCTTAGAATATGCACTCATTTCAGAATAATAGTTTTAAATTGCCAAAAAGCTTTGGGTTGCACATTGACCACATTGTTTAGGCACTGCTGGATGTTAGTTAAGTGAAACACACAGATGGTACAGTAATATCTACTCTAGTGCAGACAGCTTTCTGGCCTGTATCTGCCTTACCAGTTTCTATGTGACATTTGAACTTCTGTTTTCCCAGAGAGGATGCATGCATATGCATGTATTGTCTATTTTCCAAGGCTAACCGCCCCCCACTCCTCCCCCTCAAAAAAGCCCTTTAAGTGAAATACTGATTAGATATATCAGTATGAGAAGCATTGCAAGGCTACTACTGTTAGAGTCAAAAAGGAGGCTATAAACCCCATTCTTCACCTGAGTAGTTTGAACAATGTTTTACTGTGGCTGTGGACCATCATTAGGTGGGATACTTAATTCTTCAGGCAGAACTAAAACTGGAAACAATAGATTGTATCCAGTGGGTATAGACATGTCTTATTTGGAGCTCATTTGCCCTTTTTATTTGAAGAGTAAATTTTAATTTTTTTCTACCATCTGGTTAATAGTTACTGCAAAATGGCAAAAAATACTCATGTCTTTTTCCAATCATTGAGCATTATTTTTTATTTCTTAAAAGGAAATCTTGATTTAAGAGCTTTCTAGGCTCTTAATCATTTTAAAATTTTTTTCAAATCTTTCCCAGTTTATCTGTTTTGTTTTTTTCCTTCCAAGATTTTATGTGGATTCAAGTTAGTTAACCTGTAGTGTAATATTGGTTTCAGGAGTAGAATTTAGTGATTCATCACTTACATATAACACCCACTGCTCACCCCAACAAGTGCCTGCCTTAATGCACATCACCCATTTAGCCCATCCTCCCTGTCCCTCACCTCTTCTCCAGCAATCCTCAGTTCTCCATAGTGAAGAATCTCTTATGGTTTGTCTCCCTTCTCTGTTTATCTTACTCTTCCTTCCCTCCCCCTATTTTCATCTGTTTTGTTTCTTAAATTCCACCTGTGAGTGAAATCATAATGGTATTTGTCTTTCTCTGACTTATTTTGTGTAGCATAATACACTTTAGCTCCATCCGTGTCATTGCAAATGGGGCACTTAATCATTTTAAATCATATGACAATTATCTCAGGAATATTTAACATGGAGTTTTTTTATGTGAGGTTTTAGATCCGTTATTATTTGAGTTCTACCTTTTCAAACAGTGTATATGTTTGGCCACAGGCTTGTATTTTCCCTTTTTTATACTCAAGCTAAGTATAAGATACAGGTAAACACCATTGAACTTCCGATGCTGCTTATTTTGAAGTATGAGTCATTCCTGGGAGTTGTCTTTATCTCTAGGTCTCTGGTGCTGCACCTCCTAGACCAGGAAGTAGTTTTGCTCATTTTGGGTTTGATGAACAACTTATGCACCAGATTCGGAAATCTGAGTACACACAGCCCACTCCAATACAGTGCCAGGTAAGTAAAACATAATGAAAGAAAAACAAGGTAGAATCATATCCAGTGACCATACTTATTCTACAAACAATGCAAAACAGTAAAACAGCATTTGGTCCAGAATTATATTGACGTGGAAAGAAGTGGTCTAAATATTTCCTCTTTGGCTTAGTCCTTTTGCTTTAATTAAGGGGGGGGGGGGGAAGAACATACATGAAATCCAAGAATATTTTTGAAATCTTTAAAAATTAAAGAGCAGAAGTGAATTATTTACCATTCTAAGATATTGCTAATAGGGCTGGGAAATATTCTTTTGTATCTGATAAATGTCTTAAAGATACAACCTGAGGAAAACAATTCATTAGGCCTGAACGTAACAAAAAAGATTTGTGTGTAGACAAATATAGCACTGTCAGTGACTAGGAATCCTTTGTCTCTGATATGAAAATTCTCACTTCTATAACTGGAAGTAATAACTTGTTTTCCATTTATATGTTGGATTTATTCATTCCTATACAGAATATGAGAATTTTCTGGATGAGTGAGATAGTCTACCTTCTCATGGGGAAATTTTAGTTTTTAATTTTAGCAATCCACTTACACTATGAATTGCAATTTTTCATTTCTGTATCTCAGGCTAAATACAGTCATTCATATTTTGTAAATGGTGGCTGATCCACATGAAGAGAATGATAATATTATTTCCTATAAATCAGGAATTTTATGGAAATGCTAGGTATTTCTTGTTAATTTATAGACAGTGTGCATAACCCATCAGGTTATTTCTTGTTCCTTTGGAAATGAATGTCATTGATTTCCCCAAGATTTCCTTCAGTACATCTTTAAAATTTTAAAGTTTAGGGTAGATATATTTTATTTTTTCTCTAGGGCGTGCCTGTGGCGTTAAGTGGTAGAGACATGATTGGTATTGCCAAAACAGGCAGTGGAAAAACGGCCGCCTTTATCTGGCCGATGTTGATTCATATAATGGACCAGAAGGAACTGGAACCAGGTGATGGACCGATTGCAGTGATCGTGTGTCCTACTAGGGAGCTTTGCCAGCAGGTATGTACTTGGTGTAGAATGCTCCCTTTCGTATGTGAACTAATGTGGGACTAGCCAGTCAGTTGGATAGGATTAACTGGGAAATTTTTTTCATTTTTTAATTATTTCAAAAATATGTCTATTTTAGAGAGAGGGAGTGAGCGAGGGGGTGGGGCACAGAGGATCTGCTATTAGCACATAGCCTGACATGGGGCTTGAACTCACAAACCATGAGATCATGACTTGAGCCAAAGTCAGACACTTAACCGACTGAGCCACCCAGGTGCCCCGGGAAACTTTTTTCAAAAATATGGTGAAATGAACATAACATTTTATAATTTTGATCATTTTTTAAGTGTATGGTTCAGTGGCATTAAGTACATTCATGTTGTTGTGCTACCAGGAAACTTTTGGAAAATACTGTTATGTATTTTCTACATAATGGAAGTACATACTTTTCCCTAAAAAAAACTGTTTTAAGAGAAAAAATACATGGGAATTGTTTGTGTTTTCCTCCTGGGTTAATTCATTTTGTTTGGGTAGAATGGATTATAATTATAATGGCAAAAAGTTAAAAAAATGAATAATCTAGATTGTAGACAGTCTGTTGGGATGTACGTGATAATGGTTCGTTTACTTTCAGAACTCACTTTTGCGTAGTAACAGGTACTTGTCAGTGTCATGGTTTGTTCGTGTCATTGTGTCCACAACTTTGCAGATCCATGCAGAATGTAAGCGGTTTGGGAAAGCGTATAATCTTCGATCAGTGGCCGTGTATGGAGGAGGGAGCATGTGGGAGCAAGCCAAGGCTCTTCAGGAAGGGGCAGAGATTGTTGTGTGTACTCCAGTAAGTATGTCTTAGGTTTAAATGGCTCCTCGGCCACTTACGGAATGGTATGGAAAAAGGATTGGTTATTGAATGGCATGCCCCCTAAAATGTGATATAGCAGGGTGAAGAATACTCACCCTGTGACTTTGGTTTAATTTTGATTGGTTGACTAGATTAGCAGTCTATTAAGATTAATAGGTGTAAATTCTCCTTTGTTTTAAATCGGTTTTTGTGTTGTTTTTTTTTTTAATGCTCTCTTGGAAAATGGGTCTGTGGTTACTGAGAGCATCAAGAATCAGAAAGATATTTGGAATATAGTCAGAATTGCCTAGAAGAGTATAGTCTAAACATTAAACCCCATCAGTAAGGTTTTAAATTAGGTCATTTAAAAATACCTCACAAAATAGTTCTGGCCATTTTGTCACAATTAGGTTTAATTAGGTTTTTAATTTTTCTGTTCTTTTGTGCTCTGTAGTGCATGAAGTCCAAGGCTGTCAGACCCAGTGTCTTACAGTCTACAACTGGATTATTAGCACTTTTGCCAGGAACACAATTATAGAAAGTTCTTGTAAATGCCTTTAATTATACTCACTATGCATTTTGTGAATCTTATAGGGTCGACTGATTGATCATGTGAAGAAGAAAGCTACCAATCTTCAAAGGGTCTCTTACCTTGTGTTTGATGAAGCAGATCGCATGTTTGACATGGGATTTGGTATGCCTTTAATACCAGTTTCTTCTGCTCCCATCCTCATGATACTCGCTTTTTCCTTGTCTTTCTAGACTTTTTTTCTCTCTGTATGAGAGAAGCTAAAAATACTCTTGTACAGGATTAGATCGTTAGCTATTTTTAGGAGTTCTCTCAGGAAGTATACATTAGGCTTGGCTGGGTTACAGATATTTGGAAGTGCCTTTGTATATAGGAGGAATATTTTCTCTATATTTTTATTCATATGCCTTTAATCATAGAGGTCAAGTTCTGTGTTCTTAGGTAGGTGGATGTCGTATCATTGAAGGCCCTTTGCTTTCCTGTCCTCCCTGACTAAGCCAGATGTGTGAAATTCTGAATAACCCATCTTTACTGATTGGAACACTGCTGGGCCCAGCCCAGCTGGGAGGAGGGAAAGTGTTTCTGGGTTTCATACTAAAGGATAGGTCTAGGAGTTTCAAATTTTCCTTAATAGTTATAACTTCTCACAGGAAGATTTTTACTAAAATGACTTTTTCCCAAGCATCCCAAACTATAGTACAGACTTCTAATGTTATTTTATTCTGCTTCCAGAGTACCAGGTGCGATCCATAGCAAGTCACGTCCGTCCTGACAGACAGAGTATGTATGAAGCAGTTTTATTAAGTCACGTTTATATTCAGAATAAACAATTAAGTATTTTATAAGCACTCACAGTATGGCAGCAAAAATGATCATGTGTGTCCTGGTGAGAACCATAGAGGAGGATATAAAAATAGTCTGTCTGAACTTGACAGGACTTTAGAGATCATCAGATGTAACTCACTTGTTTTTGCGGAGGATAACCCCAGGCTGAGGATTAAGTGACTTGTCCCAAGTTACACGATGTTATCAGCATGTAGAGGCAAAGCACAGTGCAGATCTGCTGATTTGAAGTCAGGAGCCTCTTTGAACCATGCGGACAGTCCCTGTCTTACCTGAAAATGTATAAAAATAGAAAAAGGAAAATGTTTTTTCCTTAGTAAATCAGTTTTGAAACTAAGTTTAAAGTTCAGGTGGGTTTATTTTATAAGCTGAATAATTCTGAATGTTAGTAGGAGGCTTAGTGGATATTCAAAAAAGAAGTCATACTGTTTATGTAACAGAATTTACTCTACCTTTTAGCCCTCTTATTCAGTGCAACTTTTCGGAAAAAGATTGAAAAACTGGCCAGAGACATCCTGATCGACCCTATTCGTGTGGTGCAGGGAGACATTGGCGAGGTAACCCTAATAAGCAGGGCCAGATGGGACCCCAGTGGGTTATTTCTCAAATTATGAAGAAAATAGAATTAATTTCTCCCTGTTGAGAGGAAAATTATGTTATTATGTATTTACAAATGAGGCAACACGATTCAGATTTGTTTTAAAAAACACAAGGTAGGAGGACAGAGGAGACAACTAAATTGTCAAAATAGGGATAATTATTGAAGCTGGGTGATGGGTACATGGGAGGTGATTACGTTCATTTTGGGTTTTTTGTTTTTATTTGAATGTTTAAAATTTTCCATAATAAAAGTTAAAAACTTTTAGGGGGAAAAAAAGGCTTTGCCTGGAAGACTACTAGTCAGGATGGAACGGACATTTTGAATGCTTATAGGAGTAGCAGGCTAACTGCCCAGCATGGAGTGGGTGAGACTTGAAAGCCCTGGTGAAAACGAGCTCGTGGCATTTTTCTTACCTGTGCATACGTCCTGTGTGGGAGATCTCTGAATTGTGATTTGGAATTAAAGTTGCCTAGAGAATTCCTTAAGTTGTTTGAATTCCTTAAGTTCTATACAGTTAGTGTTTTGACACTGCCCCCTTTTTTTCTTTTAAAAAATTTTTTTAACGTTTATTCATTCTTGAGAGACAAAGACAGAGTGCAAGTTGGGGGAGGGGTGGCGGGGAGGAGCAGAGAGAGAGGGAGACACAGGATCTGAAGCAGGCTCCGGGCTCTGAGCTGTCAGCACAGAGCCCGACGCGGGGCTGGAACTCACGAGCTGTGAGATCATGATCTGAGCCGAAGTCGGACGCTTAACCGACTGAGCCACCCAGGCGCCCCTGGAAGTTTTTATAATATAGAGAGGCAATGTCAGATTGAGGTGCAAAGTCTCATTTTGATTTTAAATCAGTTTCAGACTTCTCCCTAATCCACAACACAACACATTGTAGCCATTCTATTATTCTGAGAAATGTAAATTAAAGATTGAAATCCTTTCACCTTCAAAATCGTCACCATCACAGAAACCTGTCCGTGTTACGTACGTGAGGGGAGGCAGGGAAAGCACGATGACGTCCAAGTCAGGGAATCGTAATCTGAGTATTTCCCAGGTAACCAACAGCCCTACACAATGATTTATGAATGTTACCAGTGCTCCCCAAATCTACTGAGCCAACTGATTTATCTGTGCTAATAAAGAGTTTATGCTTTCAGGACACATCATATCCAAAACTCATCTCCTTCCAGGCAGAACTATGAGAAAGTGAGACCCAGCCAGCTCAGAACAAATCCATTTGGCTTGAGATTCTGGGAGCCAAGGAGCATTCTGCTCAGCTTTACTCCCAGTGCCCTCCCCCAGGAGATGCAAAGCCACCCACACACACTAAGGGTAGAAGAATGGGAAAGGGCAGAGCTTTCTTTCCCGGGAAAAAAGCCAGAGTGAAAGTTCTGGGGGATGTAAACATATAACAGCTAGAGGAGAGCCATGGAAACCTTCTCCCCAAGCAAATGTGCTGTTCTGCAAACTTTCCTTGCCCCCTACAATATTTAGCGGTGCATTAAAGCAAATATTTTTAAAATACACAAGCATGTGCTGTTTAAAATGCCTCAAATTAAAAACAAACAAATTCCCCCTTATTGCCTGTCTAAAACCACCAACACATCCACTTTTTACCACCAGATATTTCTGAAGTAGATGACTGCTGGGCATACAAACTAGTTTAAAAACCTCCCCTTGGGAGGTTAGGCGTCCGACTTCAGCCAGGTCACGATCTCGCGGTCCGGGA
>NW_024412437.1:1282763-1283042 GCF_014898765.1 Herpailurus yagouaroundi
TTTTTTTTTTTTTTTTTAATTTTTTATTTATTTTTTTTTTCCAACTTTTTTTTTTGTTTTTTTTGTTTTTTTTTTTTCAACGTTTTTTTTTTATTTTTATTTTTGGGACAGAGAGAGACAGAGCATGAACGGGGGAGGGGCAGAGAGAGAGGGAGACACAGAATCAGAAACAGGCTCCAGGCTCCGAGCCATCAGCCCAGAGCCTGACGCGGGGCTCGAACTCACGGACCGCGAGATCGTGACCTGGCTGAAGTCGGACGCTTAACCGACTGCGCCATT
>NW_024412437.1:1283142-1305026 GCF_014898765.1 Herpailurus yagouaroundi
TTTTTTTTTTTTTTTTTTTTTTTTTTTTTCCAACGTTTTTATTTATTTATGGGACAGACAGAGACAGAGCATGAACGGGGGAGGGGCAGAGAGAGAGGGAGACACAGAATCGGAAACAGGCTCCAGGCTCGGAGCCATCTGCCCAGAGCCCGACGCGGGGCTCGAACTCCCGGACCGCGAGATCGTGACCTGGCTGAAGTCGGACGCTCAACCGACTGCGCCACCCAGGCGCCCCAGGAAGTTTTATTTTTAAGCTTAACATTTCCATCAGCATTGCCAAAACAATATATTGCGTTTTGATTCTTTTTTTTAATTTAATTTAATTTTTTAAAATTTACATCTAAAATTAGGGGCTCGAAATCACTGACCATGAAATCATGACCTGCACTAAAGTCAGACACTTAACCAACTGAGCCACCCAGGCACCCCTGTCTGCATTTTGTTTTTTAGTGCCTTCTATGTGCATGTATGAATTGTACTAGGAGCAGTGAGTGGGAAGGACAGAAAAGGAGGTTAATTGATTAGGGATAATCTGAACAGGCCTATAAAGAGGTCTTGCGAAGTACTTGGGCTTACGACTTAGGTGTATGTACAAATCAAGGGAGATGGAGAGCACAGCAATTTGAGAAGGAATGCAGGTTTTGAGCTGTACTTGACTTGCTGAAGGAAGGCCCAAGGAGAAGAGGGACTGTTCAGGGTTCTTCTAGATGCAGGTGGAACGTGTGCCGTCTGGTCCTTGCTCAGGTGCCCCTTGGTGCAGACGTCACAGTCATCTGTTTCCTCTTTTTCAGGCAAATGAAGATGTGACACAGATTGTGGAGATTCTTCACTCTGGGCCTAGTAAATGGAACTGGCTTACCCGTCGTCTGGTGGAATTTACCTCTTCAGGAAGTGTCCTCCTGTTTGTTACTAAAAAAGCCAATGCTGAAGAGTTAGCCAATAACCTTAAGCAGGAGGGTCATAATCTTGGGCTGCTTCATGGGGACATGGATCAGAGTGAAAGAAACAAAGTCATTTCAGACTTTAAGAAAAAGGACATCCCAGTCCTGGTGGCCACAGATGTTGCAGGTAGAGTATGACTTCCCCCAGTGACCTTACATTTCTATGTTCTGAACAGGCCGAGAGATGGCATTCTGCCGGCCTGGCTGGCCACACCAAATGGAACAAGCGGTTCAGAGTTATAGTGATCACAATCTGGAGCCTTGGGTACCACTTTTCACTTAATGTTTCTCTTTGAAAAAAAGAATCCCTGCAGTGGGAAGACACTCGGGGAAAAAAAATGTTGAGTCAGTTAATCATAGGCGAGGCCTTTGTTGTATGTCCGAATGTAGCAGCTGTCTTATGTTAATTGGGCATACTTCACTCAAGATCAAAAAGGTTTTTAAGTATGGTTCTTGGCTTGCATTGTGTTCTCGGTTTTTTGTTTTTTATTTTTGTTTTCCAATTTTCTTTTTAATGCTTATTTGTTTATGAGAAAGAGAGACAGCATAAGCAGGGGAGAGGCAGAGAGAGAGGGAGACACAGAATCTGAGGCAGGCTCCAAGCTGTCAGCACAGAGCCCGACATGGGGCTCAAACCCGTGAACTGTGAGATCATGACCTGAGCCAAAGTTGGACACTCAACCGACTGAGCCACCCAGGTGCCCTGTGTTTTCAGTTTAATAGTTGCCCCTAAAAACTCATGTTTTCTCCCCAAAAGGAGATAATTTCTCAGCTTCAAGGCAATTTGATGCTGGCTTTAGTTATTTTATATGTTCTTGGTGCAAGAGAGAGGCCATGGCAGAAGGCATCTGTCTCAGGCTAGATGGCCTGGCATCATAGAATCGACAATGGTGGGATTTGCTCTTGAAGGGTAACTTTAATTAAATGCTTGTGTATTAGCTCACCAAACCATACACTTTGCCTAGAGTAGAGGAATGTGGTTTCTTTTGTTTGTTTGTTTTTTTTTAATTTTTTTTTTTCAACATTTTTTATTTATTTTTGGGACAGAGGGAGACAGAGCATGAACAGGGGAGGGGCAGAGAGAGAGAGGGAGACACAGAATTGGAAACAGGCTCCAGGCTCCGAGCCATCAGCCCAGAGCCTGACTCGGGGCTCAAACTCACAGACCGCGAGATCGTGACCTGGCTGAAGTCGGACGCTTAACCGACTGCGCCACCCAGGCGCCCCAAGGAATGTGGTTTCTTAAAGAGCCAACATTTTGGATTACATTGTTTTTTCTGACTCATGCTGAAAAATAAAAGAATTTGGTTGTTTTTATTTCAGCCCGTGGTCTGGATATTCCTTCAATTAAGACCGTCATTAACTATGATGTGGCACGAGACATTGATACTCATACTCACAGGATTGGCCGCACAGGACGAGCGGGTGAGAAGGGCGTGGCATATACCTTGCTGACCCCCAAGGACAGCAATTTTGCTGGTGACCTTGTCCGGAACTTGGAAGGAGCCAATCAACATGTTTCCAAGGAACTCCTAGATCTAGCAATGCAGGTGAGAGGCTGGGCACACTTCACATTGCCCCAGGTTATAAAACTAAGTGAAAAAAATTCAACAAGCTTGAGAAGATAACATAGAAACAGGACAGGAAAGTTGGGGCCGTGGGTGGGGACAGTGCTTATGACAGATCGGTATTATAGGACATTAAAATTCATCTGGTCCATCTGCTTATCCTCTCCTTTCAGCAACATCTGTTTGCAAAGCTATTCCTTTTTGTGCAAAAATCTGTCCCTCTGAAATTTCTGCCTGCTTGCCTCATAGCATACTTGTAAGTTTAATCTCCAAGATGGCTACTATTTCCCTTACCACTCTTTCTCCCAGTCTTCTCCTTGGGGGGCCAAAAATGTGTGATGTCTTAAGAAAACGATATATTTAACTATTTTCTGTAGACTTAGGTCTCAGACCTTTGACAACCTTGATTACCGATCCAAAGCTGGGCGTTCTACTGAATTAAGTCTTGAGTCATTTTTTAATTTTTTTTTTTTTTAATGTTTATTTATTTTTGAAAGAGACAGAATGCGAGTGGGTTAGGGGCAGAGAAAGAGGGAGACCAGAATCGGAAGCAGGCTCCAGGCTCTGAGCTGTCAGCACAGAGCCCGACGCAGGGCTCGAACTCACGAGCTGTGAAGTCACGACCTGAGCCAAAGTCAGACACTCAACCGACTGAGCCACCCAGGCGCCCCTAAATCTCGAGTCATCTGAACACGTCATCCCCATATTACAAATGGATTCAGTATAAACATTCTGATAGTAAAGACTTTGTGTTTTTTAGATTTACAAGCCAGCTCACAGAATAGCTTATCCATAATGTACTCACAGTGTGGTACTGCTGTCCATGCTCGGGGTTCTGGGAATAAAGGACCTGCATTGCAGGAAGGAATAGGATACGGTTTCCTTCTCTTTCCTAGGTACAGAGAGCCAGTCGTAAACTACATTTTCAAACAGGATATATCTTGTCTTTGGCTTTTTCCTGCATCCCTTTTTGTGCCTCATGTTTCCTGTGCTCTCAGACAGTGTGATCAGCTTCCCTGGTCAGTGCCTTTCTGAAGCCAGCCCTACCTCTTAAGTACTTCATTTAGATTGTAACGTGATTGTCAGATAAAGGACTAACCTCTCCCAGTCATGTTGGCATTCTGAAGAGAATGTGAATAAATCTGATGAGTAGTGTTCTGCTAGTGATAAGTTCAAGGAACACTTTGGGCTGTGGGTAAATAAAACTTTCAGTTATGGGGCTACCAGTCCTGGACGTCTGCCCCTAGAGCCAATTCTGATGAGCCTCACTTTACATAGCCTTTTTCCTTTACTTCTGAACCCACCAGTTCTTAAAAGCTCCATTATTTGTATAGTCCAGTGGTATGTATAGATTGAGATATAGAAAATCAGTTCATTTTCCTCTAGGAAATTAGAAGAGGCCAGAGTAAGTGTTTCATATCTGAGGCTTGTGTGATCACTTCCCTTCCTGGTGCTAAGACTCCTGACAAATTTGGTGGACTAAACTGTTCCTATGAACAGTTGCCGTAAAAACGTTGGCTAAACATGAAGCAGTAAGTTCCTCCCTCCCCCTTAATTTCCTGTTTGATGTTGTCTTCTTTCTCTGGCCGCCTCTTCTTCCCCTCGCCTAACCTTGAATTATGTTCAACACAGAATGCCTGGTTTCGGAAATCCCGCTTTAAAGGAGGCAAAGGCAAAAAGCTGAACATTGGTGGAGGTGGTCTAGGCTACAGGGAGCGGCCTGGCCTAGGCTCAGAGAACACGGTGAGTCCAGACTACAGTAGTGCCCTTAGGGCTGGTCCTGAGTCCTGGAAGAGGTTATGACTGTCCTCATCTACCTGCAAAAGCCTCTCTGAGTTCAGAACCTTGTCTAGAAGGGAATGTTGTGACTTCTATTGAAGAAGCACCCATGTGTACGTGGTGACTAGACCTACTGAGGAAATAGTCTAGATTAGCAGTGGTTTGCAAACTGTGGTCTCTGGCAGCAGCAGTAAACTGCAAACTTGTGCACTATCCCAGGCCTGGTGAGTTAGAAACTCTGGGAGGTGGGGCCCAGCAGTCTGTTGTTACAAGCCCTCCAGCAATGGCCTAGAGCCTGCTGCTACGAACACAGGGTTACTCTGTAAACTCTACTGTATCTTGTAACTAAACTCAGGAATGCTTCCTACATTCGGTGAGAAATAGCACCAGAGTGAGGTGAGAGGTAGCTTTTCTCACAGAACGGTTAACAAAAGTGTCCCCTCACTGGCTTTCTTAACTTTGATTCCAAACCAAAGTAGAAAGCTGCTAGTCTGTTTCTGGAGCGTTACAGTTAACTCGGTGTCTTTGAGAAGAATCTGCTCCTGTGTCTCGGTAACAATGATGCACAGGACACAGATGCTAGCGATGGCTACCGTTGAGCACTTACTGTATGCCAGGGCCAGCCACTGCAGGCCGTCCTGTGTATTAAGTCCATCTTTACATCCACCCATTGACAGCAAGTACAGATGATAAACCTGAGGCACCCCAAGTTACACTCCAGTAAGTGCTGAAGCGGAGACTCAGACTGAAGAGTGGAACAGCGTATATGCTACATGCATACACTGTATACTGCCTTGTGGCCTCTTTGTCCGTAGCATAAAGCTCCACAGAATTATATAAATATCACGTTTGTGTGTGTAAATAGTACCACATGAACAGCTTTGAGCATTATCTGACTTCATTTCTAATATATTAGGGTTAATTCCCCCAAAACAGAATCACTGGGTTAAAAGTCATAAATAAAACATTTTAAAATGATTATTACTGTACCTTTTTCCACAAAATATAAATAAAAATATCCTGTTCCCATTGCAGCGCCCACTTCTGTTTCCAGTATATTGAGGCCCATTCTGTCCTCATGGGTATGCTTGTTTTTTAGGACCGAGGAAATAACAACAATGTAATGAGCAATTATGAGGCCTACAAGCCCTCCACAGGAGCCATGGGAGATCGGCTGACGGCCATGAAAGCAGCTTTCCAGGTCTGGATTTAAACATATAAACAAGCTTTCACTGGTAACTCTTGGGCTGCGATGATGGGCCTAGTCTTTCTGAGATGATAGCTGGGCTTATATGCTTGATGCTGGATTTAGAGCCTTCTCACTGCTTTCAGTTTTGAGTATAAACTTAGTGGTAGCTTACCTAGAGGTGTAGGTGTAGAAGCTAGGGAATCTCCTCCTGCTGGTCACTGACCTCCGTCCTCCCAAAGCCCAGGACTGTTGTGCTGCCGCAGGGCTGGTGTTCCCTCCCTGCCTCCACAGCCAAGAGTTTGCCTGCCTCTAAGACTGTTGTAATCTGATTGAGAGTAATTGCCATTTTCCAGCTAAGACAAGTTTGATTCTGTAGTTCTTATGAATTCTGAACACGTCTTCTATACTTCTCCAGTTGGCTGGCTAACCAGCTGAGCCTTAATGTATACATTTTATCTGCCCTCAGTGATGTTTCAGTTAGATCCCTAGGTTTATTCTGTCTCATTAATAGAGGAACATAGAGACCACAGAGTAATGGGGCCATCAGGATGCTCAAATCATCGTGCCAGGATAGCATAGAATTTGTGTACCTTCTATTGCCAAGCTTACCTGTCCAATTTTCTTGAACCCGCTATCTTACCTACTCCTGTTGTCTCTCTTTTAGTCACAGTACAAGAGTCACTTTGTTGCTGCCAGCTTAAGCAACCAGAAGGCAGGAAGCTCTGCTGCTGGGGCAAGTGGATGGACTAGTGCAGGGAGCTTGAATTCTGTTCCAACTAATTCAGCCCAACAGGGCCATAACAGTCCAGACAGCCCCATTGCCAGCGCCGCCAAGGGCATCCCAGGCTTTGGCAACACCGGGAACCTCAGCAGTGCTCCAGTGACCTACCCTTCCGCTGGAGCCCAGGGAGTCAACAACACAGCTTCAGGGAATAACAGCCGAGAAGGGCCTGGGGGAGGCAACGGGAAGAGAGAGAGATATACTGAAAACCGGGGTGGCAGCCGCCACAGTCACGGAGAGAGTGGCAATCGGCATGGCGACAGCCCCCGTCACGGAGATGGTGGTCGCCATGGAGATGGATACCGCTACCCAGAAAGTGGCAGCCGTCATGCTGATGGTCACCGTCACGGGGAGAACAGACATGGAGGAGGCGGAGGCCGACACGGAGAGAGCCGAGGCGCAAACGATGGTCGGAATGGTGAAAGCAGGAAAGAAGGTTGCAATCGTGAGAGCAAGGTGGACCCCAAGGTGGACAGCAAGATGGACAAGATGGACAGCAAGACAGATAAGACAGCTGACGGTTTTGCTGTCCCTGAGCCACCCAAGCGCAAGAAAAGTCGATGGGACAGTTAGAGGGTATGTGCTGAAGTGTGGAATCAATTGTCTTTAATTTTATTTTTAGAAAGATTTTTGGTAACTAGGTGTCTCAGGGCTGGGTTGGGGCCCACGGTATAAGGACCCCCTGCCCTTAGTGGATAGCTGGAGCTTGGAGACATTACCCTTTCATCTGGATCAGTTTTCAGATGTCTTCTTAGCAAGCTGCTTTGGTCCTTGGAAGCAGCGAGCGCTGGGAACTTCCTTTTGGGCTCTGGGTGAGTTGTCAAGGTCAGTTGGGAATACCTTGGAAGAAAGGGCCTTCTAGGGCACAAAACTCACTCTAGGTTTATATTATATGTAGCGTATATTTTTTACTAAACTGTCACCTTATAAACATCTACAAATAAAATTTCTTTTCTTAGCTGTGTGGCCAGGCAGTCCCTTTTAGGAGTTGGCTTTCTGCAAACCCAACCCACTGAAGTGTTTGTTAGAGATTTGGGGAAGCATTTTGGTGCTTCTAGACTTTGCAGGGAAGGGAGATGTCTGATTCTAAGCGGGAGTCCATGGTCAGGTTCCCCAGCCAGGTTTGTATCCAGTCCTGAGACAGGAAGCAGCAGCCTCCTGCCAGATCCAGAACCTCTGCCCTTCAAGAGGAAAAGATGATCCTGGAAACAAGACTGCTCCAGGTCTGAAGTGTTGCTAAATTTAAACAAAAACTCTGACAGCTTTTAAAGTGTCTTCTATTTCATTGTATTTTTTTTTTTTAACTTGCCACAATGGTAGAAAAATCTTTTGCTGAAATGATTTTGATGATTTTTGTTCTATCTTGTTTATAAAAGGAAAAGAAATATACATCCTTCGAATTTTGTGACTTTGTGAAGGTTTCTTTAAGATGTGCATTCCTTTCTGCTTGCTCTAGTAAATGTTTTACTACTGGGACCTGTGGATTGTTTGTCATTTGTACTTCACAGTGAGTACATACAAAGTAGGATTTATAACAGTGCAGCACATGGTGTGAACACCCAGGTAGGTGTTTGAGTTAACGCTTAATGGGAACTACAATGTCAGGAAAAAAAAGTACCCTGGTTTTTATTTGGATGAATGGGGGAAGACCAGCGATACTGAATATGCCACCCCAACACTAACCTTAAAAAAAGGTGTGTGTGTTCAATACCCCCACAGGACGGATCCGAGACCTGCCTTCAGGCAGGAGGACGTCTCCTCACCACGCAGGACCGCCTTGAGAGTTCTAGGCACCCCAGCTGTGTGTCCACCCGCTGACTGGGATGCAAACGAGACTGTAGCTGGTACCAGGGGGGCCAGAATCACCCCTCTGCGTCCTCACGCTGTCTTCTCAGAGGCTCTGCTCACTTCCGTCTGTGTTTTTTCTTCTGCTCTTTCCTTTGTTGTGCTCTTTGGTCCTTCTTCATCCTTGAGTCCACCACTTTGAAATGACCTCTGACCCCAGCTGGCCGGCGCACTTTGCGGCCCACACCTTTTTTGGCTACGACATAGGTGACTTGGCGTTTCTCCCTGCCGAGCCCAGCCTTCTTGTAGAGGCTGTAAATGGAAGGAGCAGGTTCAAGGCTTCCTGCTACTTTTCAACCCCACGTACCTTTGTGGGTGATCCCTCTCCCTCACCTCCTAAGCTGAGCCACTTTCTCTCGTTCAGAGATGTCCACGGTGTTCACCACAGCCTCTGCCTTCTTCTTGGTTTGCTCCAGCTTCTTTAGCATCTGTCGGGTGGGGGCGGGGGGGGGGGGGTAGGTGCTCAGTGAGACCTTTTCCCAGCTCCCTTCCCTGCACTCAGGCAGCCCCACTATTTACCCTCCTACCCTCCGTTTCTTTCTGGCTTTGGCCTCAGCAACTTTCTTGATGGGACGCGCATTGATTTCCCGCCAGCGTCGGCGGTAGTGTTCCACCTCCTTCTTGTCAATGGGCAGCTGCCGTACCCTGTGCTGCTTTTCCTCCTGCACAAACCACTCCGGGAGCTCTCCCTCCTCCTCGTTAAACGTATACCTAAGCAGAAAGAGAACAGCAGCCCTGAGGACCCCTCCAGGCTTCCTAAAGCAGAAATCACCCCCTTACCCACCCCCAGTCAGGGCCACTTCTCATGACTTTCTGGCCCTCTTACCTGCTGAAGGAATCATCTATGAGGTCTCGTTTAGCCTTTTTGGAAGAAGCAATGATAGCACCTAGGGCAAGGCCTTCAGGGTCTAGTATCCTACGTTTCACTAGAGAGAAAAAGGGACAATGTCAAAGCCTCCTTCCCAACACAGAAACTTCCAATGTCGCCTCCCATTCCATAAGGCGTGGAGCTCACTTGGGTCCTCGATGGGCACAATCTCAAACCCGTCTTCATCTGACTTAGGCCCACGGCTTCGCTTCTTTCCATGCTTTGGTTCCCAACTGCAGAAGGGGGACAATCATGTACTGTTCTGCAATTCCCCAGACCCACTCCTGCCTCACGCCCCAACCACGCTTCCTATTTAAGACTTGAACTTCCAAAAACACCCTCCCAGGCCATACCGCACACCACTTAAATCAGAACCGTTGGTACTTCTTAAAACTCACGGTCTACAGCCAAAGCTGAAAACCCAGAACGTGGAGAAACGGTCACAACCACTGCTTTTTCATCCCTTCTCCCGTCACCTGCAGGCACTCACCTCTCCCCATCCTCGCTGCTGCTATCGCCGTCTGAGCTGCCATCTCTTTCTTCCCCGCCAGGCCCACTGGCGGCCTCTGCCTCTGAGGGAGCCCCTGCCCCTGCTGGATCCTCCTCCTGGCACGGGGGAGGTTTTTCCTCGGTCTTCAAACTGGAAGGAGGTGGCAGCTGCTGCCGCTCCTTCCGACGGCTCTCATACAACAGCTGCGCTTGACTGATCTCCAGGGCCTCGTCCGCATCATCCTCAAGCCCACTGAAGCCATCCTGTGATTGAGAAGGGGAATATTCAAGCCGCCTTTCTCCCAGGGAATGCTCATTCCCTATCTTTCTGGGCTACCAACCTCTTCTTACCTTAGAGAACCACAGACTGGCTTGTTCTTCCCGCAGTACCGTCCTTTCCTCCAGTGGTACCAGCAGCGGATTCTCCTCTTCTTCCTCTTTGTCACCATCTTCTACTTCAGCAAATCGTACACTGCAGACCCAAGGAGAATGGGTGGAGGATGGGTGCCCCGGAGGACCTGCTCCCTGACACCCTCTGGCAATCCCTAGGACCAGCTGTGCTTCAAAACTCACACTGAGGGGGTCAGTACTCCCTCCTGCACGCACACCGCCGCCCTTACCGCTTTTGGTCCTTTAGACGCGGAGATCCTCCAACTCCCGCCAGCTCCTCTGGATCCAAGTCACTGTCCAGAGATGTGTCGTCATCCTCGACATCTGATACATAGATGTCATCCCTTGGCACATCAGACAGAAATGTGTCCGCAGCACTCATATCCCCTTGTGTTACCTCCTCTAACAACTAGAGTTTGACAGAAACAAAGAGATCAAGGGTACTCCTAAGGAACATACCACTGCTTCTCCCCGCCCGGCTGTGTTATCAGCAGAGCTTGAAAATACGCTGTGGCAAATACAGAGAAGTGACAGGTCTAAATGTTTAACACCTCCCGTTCTAGACCAGGCCACTATCCCACGCGCTGTCTTCCAATAGTACCAGAAATAAATTTTAAAAAACACCCCAAAGCCTATATATAACATCAAATGTTAAAATAGTCTGAAACGCTGGTTATTCTTTAAAAATTACTCTCAGAAAGCACATCGCCTTCTGAAAATAAGTCTACGAGTTTTGTTTCCACGGAATAAAAGAGCCCAGGCAACATAACATCTAACAAGAATGATTTCAGTTACAAACTCAACCTCAAAATCCATTTTCCTAATGACAAAGCTAGCTGTTCTTGCGAGTTTACCACATTAGCAGTGATTATACCTAAACCCTCTTTCGATTCGTCCCCAAAACCCTGGTCAGTAGGTTCTGTTATTCTTTCACAGATAAGGAAACTAAGGCAAAGAACTACTCTGGCAGTCTGCTCCAGAACCACTGTGCTCTCTCCCTCCTGCACTTGTACCAAAGATGACCTGGTTTCCCTTCCCACAAGGGCCACAAAAGTTCACTGTGCTTGCTGATGCTGCTTTTATGATGGAAAAGCAGGTTCTCCAGTATTTGGCAGAAAGCACCACCTAGCAGCCTATGGCGTCAAGGTGCTAACTTGGTCTTGGTGAACGGAAGAAGGCTGCCCTCCTCCGAAGGAAACCATCATGCGTCCTGGTATCACAGTTACCCTGGCTGCATCTACTAGTACCTAAGCTTACTGCAAAGAGTGTCTCTTAGTTCTAATATTCTAGTTCTATGAGAATAAATGCACATCCTACTCATAAATGTTCCTGAGCTTATCATTTTAAATGTCCTTAAACGTTACTTATTTTTTTTATCGTGCAAGCAGGGGAGGGGCAGAGAGACAGAGAATGTGAAGTAGGCTCTGAGCTGTCAGCACAGAGCCTGATGCGGGGCTCAAACTCACAAAGCCCAAGATCATGACCTGAGCCCAAGTTGGACGCTCAACCGACCGAGCCACCCAGGTGCCCCTAACCTTGTCATTTTAGTCGTATGTTTCCTCCTGGCTTTTCAAGCACAAAGCTCTGGGTTCTTTCCGTCTCCTGTCCCCAAAAATGAGGCCCCTCTCATTTTATGGGTGAACACAGCAAACGTGAGCCATGAACATTCAGCACACTTCAAACAGACATTCAGTGCCCCCCACGTCCAAATACCTAATGAGATCATTCGGTCTCCTCAGTGTGCCCTAACCCCACCCTCACCTGGTGACCCCGGATGGTGCGCAGGGAGAACATGCCAGTCTCCCCCTCATCTGCAATAGAAACCCCAGGAAGGTCCATCTTCAGCTCCACACGCTCCCGCTGTTTTCTCTGCTCACGCAGCAGCTTCTTTTTCTTCCTGAGGGGACAACGAGGAATCCTGCCTGCCCAGCTCTAAAGGTTCCCCATCTGTGCCTTCACCCCCTCCTCCAGCTTCACACACCGAGGTGCTCCGCAGCGGGGCTCCCCAAACGCCTCCCCACTCCCCTCACCTCTTTAATTCCGCCACCTCCTGGGCCTTCATCTCCGCCAGGGTCCGGTCAAGTTGCTCCTCCTCTTCTTCCTCCTTCGAGGGCTGCCGCACAGTCCCGGCTGTTGACTCTTCATCAGCCTCCTCCTCTTCCTCTCCCGAGCTGAGACTGACCACGGGGTCCAAGCACTTATTTTCTCAACACACTTCCCCACCAACTTTGCTTATTTTCTCAACATGCTTCCCCACCAACACACAGTCAACACCTACCCTGGTCTAATTCCCTCCTCACCTGATGTCCATTGCCTTCGCCTGCTCTTTCAGCTTCTTGGCCACGTGCCGCCGAAGCTTCGTTCTCCAGTTCAGTAGGGACCTGCCCCAGAAATACCGTTACTGACCCTGCCGTTTCCCTCTTTGTCCCTGCCCCCTTTTTAGCCCCGCCCTCCCAATCTCTAGCACAGCAGCATCCTGTTCCCAGAAATCCGATGCTAGCTGAATTCCTCAAATGCCTTGAGGAAGAAACCGCTGCTGCATCTTCAAAGGCCTTTCCCTGCCTTTGGGGCTCCTGGCACCTATGCCCGCCCCTGCCACACACCTAAGTTCCTTGCGCCCTAGCACTTTGATGTCCTGACAGCAGGCCCGCACATCCTCAGTGGTGGCTGGATGCTGTGCCAACTCTTCATCATCTAGCAAGATCTGTTTGGGAGTAAGAAAAGGAATCGGGAGATTTGGGGCTCAAGTTTCTGAGGCTTCCTTCCACCCCTCAAATCTCAGGACTCACTTCGCTGGCTTTGGAGAGGAAGTCAACAGGGTTGGCAGCTCGGAGAAAGTCGGTGACTGAAGTTCGGTGATAAAGGGTGAGGTCGCCCTCAGCATAGCCTTCAGCCTTAGGGAGGGAAATAAAGTTAAAAAGGCCCTTCTAAGCTGTCTATAAGAACCACCAGGCCCAACCTCCCCTGAGTTCCAGAACCTGAGAGTGGTCCCATTCCCCAAACACACCTTTGGCTTCTTCTTAGTCACCAATTCGGTAACAGTCTTGGCCTGAACTTCAATCTCCTTGAAGGCAAATTTGGGGTCAAAGAATTTACTGTCAACCTTGTCAGGAGCCAGGAATCCTAAGACGATACGATATATAAGCAAGTGTGCTTTGGCAGCTAAAAAACCGAGTCACGAGAACAAAAATGCGATGCCCACCCTGGCAGACTACAAAGATCTCCGCAGATTCATGGCGGGAGGCCTGGGGCTTAGTGGCCTGGACACGGCGAAAGAGCTGCTGGAAGATCCACAGTAGGGGCTGATAGTCACGAGAGCGAAAAACCTTTGTGATAAAGCAGCCACCGCGGGCCAGAAAATCACAAGCCAAACGCAGAGCCATCAGTGTCAAGTGGGCTGTGGGAAAGAGACAATTAGCTGAGGACCTCTGCAGCCTGAGAGGGCTGGCCCACCTCCACTCTCCTCTCCAGGCCCCCCACTCTTGGCACCTTGTGAATAGGCATCGTGGACCCAGCTAGCCCCAACGTTGGGGGCCCCATCATTGAGCACAACATCAACTTTCCAGGTCTTCAGCTCCTTCTTCAGGGCCTACAGAGAAGAAGAGGGACCAGAGCAACAGGAACACAGAAATGACTATGGACGGGGTCTCTGGTCCAGTGATTTGTCTACCCAGTCACTTGCTGAATGCCCACAATGGGCCCAATACTGTGCCAGGCACAGGAGACACAATGATAAAAATATGTAATAGTAACATAATAACAACAACAACAACACATCTTCAAGGGAGTTACATTCTACTAGGAAGCCTACTGGAAAAGATTTCAATGATATCTCTGCACTTCCAATTCTAAACACCTCATTCCTGATTAAAATAAAACCTGCAGTGGAGACTAAGCATATCACGAGCCTTGTCATACAGAATGTGCGGACACTGCTCAAGGCATGTTACAAAGAAAAAAGCTTGCGTTCAGGGGATCTGGGTAGTGAGAAGTCAGATGTGGCTACGTGCATGTAAACCAGAGAGAGAGAGAGAGAGAGACAGAGAGATTCCTATTACCTGCCTACAGCGTTCTGTTGTGATGTCCTCCTGGAGTGTCACCACATTGGGAAGAGGCTTGATTGGAACCAGGTCCACTCCTGGAAGAAATCAGGTCAGAGAATTCCAAAAGCCTGCCTCAAGCAGGGAGAAAGAAAACGGAGAACACAATCAGTATCTCACACTCCCACCCGTTTAAACCCTCAGGAGGGCCACCTGTTACTCACCCACAATAAGGCTGGATACAGGCATAAACTTAGCAGCCACCTGCAACCTATTAAAGAATAATAACGATTGGGGCGCCTGGGTGGCGCAGTCGGTTAAGCGTCCGACTTCAGCTCAGGTCACGATCTTGCGGTCCGTGAGTTCGAGCCTCGCGTCAGGCTCTGGGCTGATGGCTCAGAGCCTGGAGCCTGCTTCCGATTCTGTGTCTCCTTCTCTCTCTGCCCCTCCCCCCTTCATGCTCTGTCTCTGTCTCAAAAATAAATAAACGTTAAAAAAAATTTAATAAAAAAAAAGAATAATAACGATTAAAATAATCCAAGACCGTTCCTTTTCCTCTCTTGACAATGTGAACTCTCTCCATGTGTGTTAGAACCGGTATCAGGTGCACTGGCCAGAGCATGTAAAATACACGTTTCAAACCTCTTCTCTGCGACCTACGTCTACAATAGAGAAGTTTGAGGCTGATATTGTTACCGCATTCCTCCCTCCCCCAGTGCAACTCTCAGTCATTCAAGGCCGGAAACCAAGGAACAGCCATGAAGAGCCACAGGTACCGGCTGTTACTCACCATCCCCCTGGCGCAGCACACAGGTCCAGCAAGGCTCGGGCTTTCTGCAGGAACTGAAAGCGGCGATTTAACTGGATCAGCTTGAAAGCAGAGCGGGAGCGGTAACCTGGGGGCACCGACAAAACGTTAAACTCGGCGGGGCGTTTTCCCAGGAGTTCTGCGGTCTCACAACCCACCACCCGGTCTTCTAAATTCAAACTCAATATTCGGAAAGGGGCGAATCGAAAAGGTCATTCGTTCGCTCTCTCCCTTGGTGGCAACGGCGCGGGCCTTGACTCACCGGTCTCCTTCGCCAGATGATAGAACTTGTCCCTCCGGCTCTTCCCGACTTTGCCTTTCTTGCCCATGGTGGAACGGGGTGTGTGGGAGTAGTGTCACTCAATCTGGAAACAAGGCAGAAATCGAAGAGCCTCTTCCCGAAGCGCTACAGTCCACTTCGGCGCGGCAAACCCCTACCCCCACCACCTTTTTCAGTACTCGGGTAGCGGCACACGTGGGCAGCACACGTACTTCCGCTTCCGCTTGCGTCGCTTGCGTCCCCGGCTCCAAGTGTCCGCCATTTTGAGCGTGGCCTCAAGTAGTGTAAGTTGGAAGTTGGGGCCAGAGGAACAGATTAGCTGAATTAAAACTGAGTTCCTAGGGAGCAAAATTTAGGGTTCTGTGGCCTCTTCATCCCTTTCCAAAGCGCCTGACCTCGCGTAGCCACCTTCCCATCATGGCCTCTGTTTTTGTAAACTTCTCGCCGCACAACCCGCCCATTGACCCGGAACTCTTCTCTGCCAGGGTTGTCGGGCCCCTAACCCCTGCTTCTGCGCCTGCGCGCCAAGGCGGCTCAGATGCCGGCCGTCTCTGCGGGAGAGGGAAGATGGCGCTTGACGGACCGGAGCAGGTATGGCGGCTGCGGCGGCCGGGCGGGGACTGGGGGCTCGATGCGAAGAAGGCGTGATCCGAGGTGAACTGCCAGCTGGGGGCAAGAGGGTCGGGTGAGTCGGGGTTGGGCGGACCAATCCAGAGGGGGCCCTGCCTGGGACTGGATCTGCTGTGTCAGTGCCGCCCCCGGCGGGTAAGGGCCGGGAGAGGAAGACAAGACCCCGTGGAAGCCAGAGTGGGTGAGGGGAAGGGTGGGAACGGAAACCGGCCCGTCCGCGAGTCGCAGGAGGCAGGGCCCCCGATCCTCCTGGTGACTCCGCTTGTAAGTAATGATACCTCGGGTTTCTATAGCGCTTGATTCGTTACAAAGCACTCCCGTGTATGTTGTCTCTTGATCCTCCTGAAAGTCTTATGAGGTAGGCGGCATTCTTATTCTGCTTTTAGTTTAGTCATGGGGAGTGGAGGGTTCTAAAGAGATGGACTGAGAAATTCGAACCCAAATCATTCCTCCAAAGTCCGGGCTGGAAATGGGATTTTACCTTGGATTTTTAGCCTTTTCAATAATTACACTGTGTCTTCAGATGGAGCTGGAAGAGGGAAAAGCAGGCAGTGGACTCCGCCAATATTATCTGTCCAAGATTGAAGAATTGCAGGTGAGGACGGACTCCAGAGGTCCAGAGGCATCCCCCTTCTAGGGAGAAAGGGGATGAAGGATTGATGGAGCATGTGTCTACCAATCCATATTATTCCCCTGGGGGCGCAGTGGAAGAAATAACTAGTCAACCATAACAAGTATACAAGTTGTCTCTGGTTTCTCTTCACTCTCACCCCTTTGAAAGTAATCCATATTCAGTTTAAATTATACATCGTGAAGAGTCAAATTTTAACCTAAAAGGTTCCTTTTAGCCAAAGATCGTTCTTTTTAGAAGAAGCCTGAACGAGTGGGTTTCTTATATAAGAGAAGACATAAGCTCAGAAAATTTAGCACACTGGGGTTGGGGCAGGGTGAGAGGAGGAGGGCAGACAATTGCCCAGTGTGTATAATGCTGATTCCATGGGACTGAATGAAAATTGGGCAACCCAGAGCTCTAGCCTACAGATGGAGCAAGAACTACAGCAATAAGGAAAATATTGAAGGAAAATGTTGAAGGACAACCACAAGGACAATTTCTGAACTCTTGGTACTTTTGCAGCTATCAGGTTTATCATTTTTGAAGTGCTTTTACAGGTGATTTCGTTTGTTCTTCATGATGGTCCTGAAAAGAGGCAGGATAGGTGATGTTATCCGTGTGTACTTACAGTTTGGTAACAGACCTTTTAAATGGCTTTCCTTAGCCTTATCTACCTATTGGCAGCAGTGGGGTTAGAATTTAGCCTTCTGACCCAATGATCTTTTCACTCTACCATGTTATTGACCCATGAGAAATTAACTATGACAGCCAGCTGTAACATTTCTCCATTAGGGCTTATTATTCCTGGACCAGCATTAGGACAACTAGCCTGTTTTGAGGCCTGCCCTTGGTCCCAGGGGGGAATCTTGGAAGAAAGGATAGCGTCATTAGGATCATGTTAGACAATCTGTAACGTTCAGGTGCCTTGTACTCTTCTGTCACTCAGCTCATACTAGCCTTGAGGATCTTGGCCAAGAGTTGAATCTTCTAATATTTTCTGTTCTATGTTTCTTATCCTCCACAGCTGATTGTGAATGACAAGAGCCAGAATCTCCGGAGGCTGCAGGCACAGAGGAATGAGCTCAATGCGAAAGGTGAGGAGGAAAAGATGGGAAGACTATATGGGCATTTTGTCCGAGGTCTGATTGTTCAGATTTCCCTAAATTGAGACTTCACATTTGGTGCTTATTGTTTTCTCCTAGAGTCCAAGGTCATGCTTTGCACTGTTCTATGGTTGTTCATGCGCATGCCTCTCCTGAGCTCCATTGTAACTCCCTTGAAGACCTAAGTTTTGACTTTCTTTTTGTGGTCTTTCTTCCAAAACTTTAAAATGGTGCTTAATTCACGCATCCTGAATTGACTCATGGGAGAGGGGACACCAAAGCAGCTGAGTGACCCCTGACTCTTTCCCATCCAGTTCGCCTACTGCGGGAAGAGCTACAGCTGCTGCAGGAACAGGGCTCCTATGTAGGGGAAGTAGTCCGGGCCATGGATAAGAAGAAAGTGTTGGTTAAGGTAAAGGCACCATGGCCCCCAGGAAGCAGCCCAATGCCCAGGGCGTTCCCATACCTTTGTGTGTAGCCTTGCCGGGACACCTGTTACTGTTCTTTTAGGACTCCTAGGTCTTCCTGGGCAAGGTGGGTGGTTTAGTGGCCATCAGGAAAGGTCACGAGCCCTCGTTTCTTTAGGTGCATCCCGAAGGCAAGTTTGTCGTAGACGTGGACAAGAACATCGACATCAACGATGTGAGTGTGGCGTGTGGGGGTTTGGGGTCAGCTCTCCCCACAACACTTGCTGACGTCTCTCCTCCCGCCCAGGTGACACCCAATTGCCGAGTGGCTCTAAGAAACGACAGCTACACTCTGCACAAGATATTGCCCAACAAGGTAGACCCCCTGGTGTCACTGATGATGGTGGAGAAAGTGCCAGATTCAACCTATGAGATGATCGGTGGACTGGACAAGCAGATAAAGGAGATCAAAGAAGTGATCGAGCTGCCTGTCAAGCATCCTGAGCTCTTTGAAGCGCTGGGCATTGCACAGCCCAAGGTGAGAAGCAAGGCTTCTGCGGGAGGGCCCTGCTGTTACTGTTCGTCCTGTCCCGGCCAGAGTGAGCACAGGGCTCAGGACAGACTGGACCCCGCTTAAGCTGGCCCTCCCTGTGGAAGAGGGGCTGGGGGAGAGGGCTGCTGCAGCAGCACTGAGGTGGTTCAGAAAGAAGCTTTATGAGGGACCTTGGCATTCGGTACTTACGCTCCTAGCATCTAGTGTGAGACCTAGCCCAGAGCGAGCGCTCAGGAAATGTTCACGGAGTGTGGTGTGGGGGCTGGCTTCTGCCCTGAGTTCTCCCGTTTCTCTCTAGGGGGTGCTGCTATATGGGCCCCCAGGCACTGGGAAGACACTGTTGGCCCGGGCTGTGGCTCATCATACAGACTGTACCTTTATTCGTGTCTCTGGCTCTGAATTGGTACAGAAATTCATCGGGGAAGGTAACTGACTAGACACCTGAAAACGAAGAAGCGAGTGGGGGGAAGTGAGGGTAGGGGACTCATTGCCTCCTTAACGCCCGCCTGGCCTCTGCACAGGGGCAAGAATGGTGAGGGAGCTGTTTGTCATGGCACGAGAACATGCTCCTTCTATCATCTTCATGGATGAAATCGACTCCATTGGCTCCTCACGGCTGGAGGGGGGTTCCGGAGGGGACAGTGAGGTGCAGCGCACAATGCTGGAGCTGCTCAACCAGCTGGATGGCTTTGAGGCCACCAAGAATATCAAGGTGAGGTGGTGTCCAAGGAAAGGCCCTGGGTGAGGTGAGCCCAAGGAAGGGCTCGGTTGATGCCACCACGCCGCTTTCTCCACTCAGGTTATCATGGCTACTAACAGGATTGACATCCTGGACTCGGCGCTGCTCCGCCCTGGGCGCATCGACAGGAAAATTGAATTCCCACCCCCCAATGAGGAGGTTTGTGACGGGCAGCGCCGGGAGCGGCTCCGGCTGCGGGGGGAAGGCCACGGGGCTCAGCCTTTTCCTCTCTCTTCTCTAGGCCCGGCTGGACATTTTGAAGATTCATTCTCGGAAAATGAACCTGACCCGGGGGATCAACCTGCGGAAGATTGCTGAGCTCATGCCTGGAGCGTCAGGGGCTGAAGTAAAGGTAATCGGAGAGCCCGAGTTGAAAGGGGCAGAGGCAGAAAGGTCCGAGTTCGAGGGCATACGGCAACAGTGCCTGGCTTCCTTTCTCTGCTCAGGGCGTGTGCACCGAAGCCGGCATGTATGCCCTGCGGGAGCGGCGAGTCCACGTCACGCAGGAGGACTTTGAGATGGCAGTGGCCAAGGTACAGGCCTCTACCTTCCGGCCTTTGTGGACGGGGTCTCTGGAGCAGTGGGAAGAGAGCGTGTGTCGGCTCAGTTTGTAACCTAATGCTTTCTCCCTCCAGGTCATGCAGAAGGACAGCGAGAAAAACATGTCTATCAAGAAGCTATGGAAGTGAAGCGGTGGTCTTTTGTGTGGCTCCTTCAAATAAAGCTCTGCAGGACAAGCTCTTAAGGACTTCGGTCTGTTAATGCGTGGCCACACCGTTCAATGACCAAGTCTGGGTATCACCGATAAACAAGGATTTATTTGGAAATTTCCAAACCTGCCAGAAGTGGCACCTGCCAAGCCCTGGGGTCCGCCCTCCCTACCGAGTTCCAAAGGGCAACAGCGGTTCTCCCCACCTCCCCCTCCACCGCTCATGCACACCCGTACCTCAGGCCATGCCAGAGAACTGGAGTCCCCTCCAAGGAGGCTCTACCACCCTGGGCCCAAGAGCTGGGGTGGCCGCCCTCTGGCATCCCAGGAGATGATGGCGGCCAGAGCCGCTTGCATAGATTGAGGAAAGAAGATAAGGAAGGAGGCACCAAACAGGGCTCCCTGAAAACCCCAACTTACCCCTGTACAAAAAAAGTGGCTCCCGCATAGAAAAACCTGCTTCCCAAATAGTGCAAATACCCAAAGGAAAGGAAAAAACCAGCAGCAAGACTGCGCTGGTAGGAATGGCAAAGAACTTTGGTTTAGAAAGGCCAGGAAGAGTGTGAGCTGTGCCCCTCTTCCTCACCCAGCTCCTCGGAGCCAGCACTGATGCCAGCTCCGAGGGGGTCTGTAAACAAGCAAAGCTGGCGGGCCTGGTTCTGAAGTCTCCATTGCTATGTCAAACTACAGCCTCCAGCGGACCTACTTGGGCCTGCCTGCCTGCAGGGAGCAGAGGAGGCATCTGTTCTGAACCCATTTAAAGCCGAAGTGTAAAGTAAATATAAGGCTTCGGGGACCAAGCAACAAGGAATCCTATCACTACATTTACGAAACTACAGCCAGGGAACACAGGGTGACAGCAGACACCCTTCACCCCATCCTTAGCCTATGTGTCTGTGGCCCCAGAGGGTGGTCCCCTTCCAGGTGGAGGTGGTGGGGGGGGTGGGGGTCCCTGAGCAGTTAGGTCAGGCGGATTCCCAGCACCTGTTCCAGTTCTTGCCTTCGCTGCTGCACCTGGAGAAAGGAGAGACCGGCGGCTCAGGCCTCTGCCACTTGCAGCCTCAAGAGGGCACACAGGGCAGAGCCTCACCTTGGCAAAGATGTGCCTCCCCACTGCTTCCTGGGCCCAGGGCTGGTGGTAGAAAGCAGCTCGTCTCTCTTCCTCAGGATTCCCAATCACATCAGTGATGATCTGCGGAGAGCCAGGAGGAGAGCTGTATGCAGTGCCATTCCCACCCCTGCGAGCAGAAGTAGTGACGGGGAGGGGGGTAAAAGTCTCCCCAGGGCTTAGCATGGGATCAACCTCAGGAGGAGGACCACACCTTCAGATCTCGGCGCTGAGATCGGAGCCACTCCTGGATGAAGTCCTGAGGGTCAGTGCTAAAGCTGAGCATGAAATCCCTCTGGGTCTTCAGCTGGTTGATGGACTCAATGGTCTCATGGATCTGGAGAAAGGAGTACGTGTGTCAGACTGGTCCCCACTCTTAGCATGTCCTGTTTCCAGGCCTAACCCCAAAGGACTCAGAGCAAGATCCCTTCCCAAGGTGCTACATGTACAGAAATGTCCCCCAACACAGCCTACCCACCCTCATCTTGGGTCCCTGAGGAGGCTGGGAAGGCAGAGGGCCCACCTTGACATCAAGGGAGGCAATCTCCTGTTGATTGGTGGTGGAGGCCAGAAAATTGCTCATCTGGGCCTTGAGTGGGTCGTCTACCTCCACATCAATGTCATAACACGCTGTCTTCTTCTGGTCATTAGGGTCTACGCTGTAGGCAGGACGCAGGAGGGGAGGGGTCAGCACCCAGCTACGTTCATCCCACCCACCAGGGCCAAACCTGCACATGCTCAGGTAGCAAGAAACCAAACCTGCTGCTTCTCTTTGGTTTTACATCAAGCCGAAAGTAAACGGTTTTTGTTCTTAACGTATAAGGCTTTTTGTTTCTAATGTTTTATTTATTTTTGAGAGCGTGAGAAAGAGCGTGTGAGCAGGGGAGGGGCAGAGAAAGAGAGGGAGACAGGATCCAAAGCGGGCTCTGCACCGCTGTCCGTGAATTCATGAAATCATGACCTACGCCAAAGGCGGACGCTTAACCCACTGAGCCACCCAGGCGCCCCGAGGTAAATGGCTCTTCAAAGAGCCTTCCCATTCCC
>NW_024412437.1:1305126-1350085 GCF_014898765.1 Herpailurus yagouaroundi
CCCCCCCCCCCCCCCCCCCCCGCTTTCCATTTACCTAATGACGTGGTTGATGACAATGGGGTCTGGATGCTGCAGCAATCCAGCCAGCTTCATGGGAATCTCCGAGAAACGAAGTCGGCCACAACTGAAGATCTAGGGAGAGGACCAAAGGCCTGGTGATGCCTTGGAGGGCACAGAGGGAAATGGGCCGTCCCAGGGTCAGTGTGGAGAATGTGGCCAAGAACAAGCCCCGCAGGGAGGTGAAGCAGTGGGCAGGGCAAGGGCCACGAGACAAGGGGGGGGGGGGTGGGATGGCCGCCAGCTCACCTGGCGAAAGTAACGGTTGCAATTGATGTACTCCCGCTCGTGCCCGTCCTGCAGCTGGTTGTGTTTGATATAAAGCCACAGGGCCTGCATGATGGCAGCCCTGGTCTGTGTGTGCACCCCTAGCAGCCTTGCCAGTCGGGGGTCCAACTTGTACTGGGGAGGCTGGAGATAGACAGAGGGGAGTCAGGGGGGTGTGGTCTTGTGAGAAACCAAAGTGGAAGGATCGGGCAGGACAGAAAGGGTTTACCACAGGAACCGGCTCTCCTCCCCCAGATGATTCCCTGGGGCCCCAGACATTTGTCACCTGATGATCCAGCATGAGCAGGAGGGTGCACTTGACGTTGAGGTCTCCAGGCCGTTTCACCTGGAAGCCATCAGTCTCCTGGGTGGTGGGCATCCGGTGCCACTGGCAGGGAGGAGGGGAGCAGACCTCATCACCAAGGGAGTGGGGCCGGAGCACACACACCTCGCCCTCTACAGGACCGACGCCACTTCTCTGCCCACCCAGCGTGTCAGCCTGTGCTCCCCACGCCCCAGGGCCACTCTTACCTCCACCAGGTGGTTGTCAGGCCCGTACAGTTCCTTGTCCAGCTCAATGACGAGGCTCTTAAAGAATGAAGAAAACTTCCTCTTCTGTTTGCTAGGCTGGGGAACAGTAATGGGTATGAGTTGGGGGTGCTGCTGACCTCTCAACCTAACCTAGGCTAAGCCCCCAAAAAAGTACTATTTCCATCCTGCATCTCAGGGTAGTGAGACTCTTGGGCCCCGAAGGAAGCAAGGAGACAGGGCAAAATGAGGCGCCGGATGCAGGGAAAGGACTCTGGGTGCACCCTGCTGGCAGCCAACGAGGACTGAATTAGAAAGGGGTACCCCTTCTTCAAGACACTTCACTGCCACCCGCAGGATAGTTCTTGTAACCACCATACAAATCTTCAAGCTCTGGCTTGGAGCTGTGACCCAGCAGTGCCCTCTCCCTCAGGCAGGACTTCACTCTTAAGCCCACACAGGCCACCTCCCCTCCAGACACCACCTCTCCCAACTCACATCATCCAGCAGTTTTCCCTCCACTCGGAGTTCCCAGGAAGCCACCTTGTCCCCTGCTGGGGTTCCCCCGGGGGTCCCTGCGTTTCCTGCATTATCACCTTCTGCTTTGCTGGGACTGAATGTATTAGAAATATAGATCCGCAGCTTTCGTTTTTGCTAAAGAGAGAAAGACAACCAGCTAGAGGTGGGCCAACACGTTGGAAAACAATGCTACCCAATCTCTGTCTGAACCCACTCGACATCAATACTGAATGCTGTCTAGGGGCCAGGTACCTTGTTAGGTACCGGAAATCGGGAGTAGGAAATCCCAGTCCCAGACTTCAGAGAACTCACAACTACGGAGGAGAGAGAGGCACTACTGACAACTCCAACACAGTGCAATTGGTGGTGTTGACAGGTGCGCACAGGGTGCTATCGGGCAAGTTGGAAGCTTCCAGCACACGTTTTACACGAAACTCAAACACTGGCCCCAAAGTATTCTGGCCTCTGGAAAGCTTTTACCACTCAGGGGATTATTCTAGATTATTATCTTTAAACCAGGGGAGTGTGTGCATGGAGGTAGGAACTACGCTTATCCATCTCTAGTCTTGCCCTGCAAACTTCTGACTGTGATCCGTAAGGTTTACATCTTAAATGACTCAGGAGGCACATACATAGATAAATATCTGAAACAAAACATCATTAAACAATACTTTTACTACTATGGTAAGTATTATACTACTGTGAAGTATTATAATTTCTACTATTTTATATTTTGTTAAAAACAGGCTGGGCCTGGGGCACCTGGGTGGCTCAGTTGGTTAAAGTTTCTGACTTCGGCTCAGGTCATGGTCCCATAGTTGACAAGTTCAAGCCCTGGATCAGGCTGTGTGCTCATACCCCAGGGCCCGGAGCCTGCTTCGGATTCTGTGTCTCCGTCTCTCTCTGCCCCTCCCCCACTCACACTCTGTCCCTCATTTCTCTCAAAAACGAATAAAAACATTAAAAAATTAAAAAAAAAAACAAACATGCTGGCCCCACCACATTAAATTGAGTTCATGTTCCACTAATGGGCTGCATCCTGCAGTGTGAGAAATCACAGACCCATGCTTTGCAGACCCAGGCCGGAACACAACATCAGGGAGAGGCAGAGAAGTCTGGGAAGGCCCAGGACTGGCCGGGGCTGCACACACCGTCAGAGGCTTTTTGATGGCCTCTTGGATCTCCATCCGCTTTCGGGCAATGGTCTGGTCCAGCTTCCGCTCAAAAGCCAAAAGATCCATATACGCCTGAGACTCTGGGACAAGTTCCCGAATCTAGAAGAAGAGAGGAATTCATTAGTTTGTTTCAGCTGCAGCTCTGGCTCCTTGCTCAGCTATCCCAGAGTTGGGGGAACCTGACTGTACCCGCAGCCTGCCAGCCACTGGGTAAGGCCTCCTAGGCCCCCACCCAACATACTCACTCGCTGAGGTAGAACCTTATCTGCCATCTTCCTCCTCTTTAACCTGGGGAGGACAGAAACCCATTTAAGGGGTCAATGGTCCAAAACACCTCCCCCTCCCTTCCCCCTCCAGTCCCTAGGACCCTCCCCCAGAAGAACCAGGAGTCTCCCTCAGTCATTAGAGCACTTAGGACAGAAGGAACTGCTCTGTTACCACCAGAGCTGTGCCGGGCAGAGCAGGAGAAACAAGATGGTCTTACCCCCGGCGCTGGGCCGGCATTGGATGCTGGGCCTGGGGCACCAGCAGGCGTTTTCGGAACGGGTCCATCATGGTGGGTGGCATGCCAGGTCGAAGTGGAGCAGCTGTGCCAAATGGGGAGCCGGCAGGGGGCCCCACCTGCAAGCCAGCCATGGGCATCCGGCTCCCTGGTGACATACCGGGCCGCTGGAAGAAGCAAGCCAATGGGGGTGCATAGGTCAGCGGCAGAGCCCCACGGGGCCCATAGCCCATTCCCTCCATCCCTCTCCTGGGCTGGGTCTGGCCCTGAGCAGCACACCGCAGAGCCCCGCTTGGAGGACCAGGAACAAAGGGGAGCAGGTGCCCAAGAGCAGAAATGTAAACCACACCTGCCCTGCCCCCTTCAACCACCCTGGCGTCAGTGCCAGCAAATGAGGCCTGCCAGAGTCTGGGGTGGGCAGGAGAGTCCTGCCTGCGAGGGAAGGGCCCACAGGAGTGTTTTGGGGCCCACTGCCACCTTCCAGCCCGAGCACACGACGCCCTGCTCCCTGGAACCAGCCGGCTCTAAAGACACTCCCGACACCATCGCGTGATCCCACCAAGCACTCCTATCTACTTCCTTCCCCAGCTGGAGACAGAAGCATGGCCTGGGGGCAGTGTCACAGCCAGGTGGAAGGGTGCAGTGTGATATGAGCAGGCAAGGCCCCAACATCCATCTCCTGGCACCAGCCTAGTGGTGTGACTAAAGGGAGGAAGACAGTCCAATGGGCTGGCGAGCCTATCAGGCAGGGGCACCCTAGGTGAGCAAGCCACAACAGGATGGGCCGGAGCATGTCCCAACCGGTACGGGTGGCCTCGGGTACGGTACAGAGACCATCTGGTCACCATATGGCCCCTATTCACAACCCAGAACTGGAGCCTTCTCTCCACCTCCCTACTGCCCTGTTCCCTACCCCTATGCCGAGAGACCCCAAGAGGAAAGCTGTGGCTCCTGTGTGGCCTATCAGAGAGCGGCTGGCACCCGGGCTCTGTCCGCGGTCCGTGCACCACCTGGTGGCTGGGGCTGTTGGGTGCTTAACTCAGCCCTCACGATCCCAAACTGGAGAACGGAGGGAAGATTATGCAAGATCAGTCATAGGGTCACCAGGAGCCCGGGTTACAGAAACAGCTTCTGTAGAAGTCTGCAGAAGGATTTCCCACTGAGGTCCAGCTCCCCAACATTTCTGGGAGTAACCCTGGGGCCCGGCCGCCCGCCGCCCCCCCCGCCTCCCCCTCCATAGCTGCTGCCTGCAAGGCCTGTTTGGCAGCTCTGCTTTGCACACACTGTCCCTGGCAGCTTCACAGGGCTGGCCCCAGGGCCCAGATTATGCAACCAGCACAACTACCCCACCAAGCCAGGCTAGGTGGGGACTTGCACCAAATCAGAGAACCTCCTACCCCCAGCCCGGTATCATGGAGATGAGAATTTTCCCCCCACTTTTTCATCTAGCGCCAAACTCATGTTCTCAGCACAGAGGGTCAGACTCCTGACCAGAGGGAGAGATGAAGAAAAGTGACCCAGAGAAGTAGAGAAGGGCAAAGGGGGAGTAGGGTGGAAAAAGCCCTCAGGGGAATGGAGTTGAACGTGGGGGACTCTGGGGCTTCAGGAGGCCTGCGCGAAGAGATTTGTCCAAGCTGCTGAAAGGCAAAGGACAGCCTGTTTCTCGGCCTTAATGAGCCATGGCCAGAGATTACAGGAAACAAACTCAGTGTGGCCACAGCCGTAAACCCAGGCTCCAGACACGCTAGACATATTTTCCCCACCCTGAACATGAGCCAGAGGGCAAGAACAGCTGGAGCAGTGGGACCTGCACAGAGCGAGACAGGGCCCTGAGGTCCCCAAGAAGCCACTCACTAGGACTTTCACAAAACCTCCTCGGCACCACCCATCCCTCCTAGGCAGGTGCTCTTGTAGCAGGAAGTCCCCAGTCAAGGCTGCAGGGGCAGGGCCTGGAATAGGCCCCTCCCAGACATCTGCTCCAAACTTCCCAGGCGCAGGGCCCCCAGCTCACCCCAGGCCCCAGGCTTCTCCCAAGAGGGAGAAGAGGCCCAGGGGAAGGTTGCTTAGTCCCAGCTTAGTCTTGCCAAGCTCCACACCTGCTCTTTGAAGCACCAGTAACTCCTCTTCAAAATAAAACCCCCAAGAGTTTAAAAAAAAAAAAAAAATACAAAGCCCAGGTCAGGCCTCTCAAGCTCTATAAGTCCCTCGCCTGCAGTTGAGCGAGGTAGGCCTGGCTCAGTGCCCTGAACCTCGGAAGTGTGCAACAACGTCCTCTCCCTAGCCCAGCAGCAGCCCACGACCTAAGTGTGATTCTTCCTCCACCACCCAGGACAGCAGCGGCGCGTGGCTGGGCCTGATGCTGCTGTCTCCAGAGAGCACACACACAGCCCTGCCTCAAAGCCTGTGGCCCTGGCGCTCCTGGTGGCCGGGCCTAGGAGAAGAGAACATACCCCTCCCTAACTAGAAAATATTTTGAACTCTGGAGTGAACCCAACAATCTGTGTTTCTTTGGGTTTTGTTTTTCCTTAAGCTCCTCTGTTGAGTATGATCCACAGCTAGAACTCCTTCCACTGTGTGGAGGGAGATGGGTCGTCACTTCCCTTCTTTCATTGGCTCCCCTACTTGCCCAACTTGGGCCCTGAAACCCTTGCTCTTCTAGCTCACCCCATGTGCTCTGACAGGAACCCCTTTGCTCCTGAGATCTCAAGTCCCATCTCCTGAAGTCACACAACTGGACTTGGAAAGAGGCCAAGCAAGATCTTCCTCAAACTTAGCCAGAGTGAACTGGCTCCTCCCTCTCCCTTTCTACCTCTAATGCCCCTCCCCAGAAGAAGAGGAGGTGATGAAAAGCTGGTGGGCTAAAAAGCCTAGGGAAGCAGAAGCTCAGTGCCTTCCCCTTGGTTCCCAACCCTAGCAGCCTGGGACTACCCAGCCAGCCAGCCAGCCAAACCTTGCCACTGGCCCTAGTCCACTCCCTACGTATGGTTGTGGAATTCATTTTCTCAGGGGCATTCCACAGGCCACAGTGCCCATGGGTTTCCAGCAAAGGAAATGGAGAGGCTCCTATCTGTTCCTTAGATCCTTCTCAGGCCAAAGGCCCACAAGGAGGCTCCAAGGCCAGCCCTCAGCTAGGTAGCCCAGGGGCTGGAATGGAATGACTGATGCAGGGACCCCTCAGCAACACCTTGGAGCCATGAATCCCCATGTGGGAAAGCAAGATGGGAGTGGTTGGGACCAGGTCTATCTCTGTCAATACCCAGACCCTTTTTCTTTACAGGGAGGAGTGAGAATGAGGAGTTAGAGGGAAAAATCACTCCTCAGTTAAGAATCTCTTTAGAAAGTGAGGGCCCAAGGCTCGTGGGTAGGGGAGGAATGCATATCCTACTCCATGAGGATCCATTTTTGGAGGCTCTACCTGGAGATAACAGAGTAAGCCCCAGCTTCCTTGGGAGATTAGCAAAGAAGCCAGTGCCAAATGCTGGGGCACACAGGTTGGGTGGAATATAGCCATGTTAGAAATTAAAGTCTAAATAAAAGTGGAGAGGGAGTGGGGAAAAGGACAGGCACAATTCCTAAGCATTCTGGGGTAACCAGAAACAATGCACTTGGCGGGGACTGATGAGCAGGATCCTCATACTGTATGAGTTCCTCATACACTGACCCTAAGGATGAAGTCTCTGCTTCTCAATGGCCTTTGAAGCTGCAACCTGAGAAGCTCTCTCTTTGAAGCCAAACTCCAAAGGAGTCAGGGCAGAACTCTTTGAACAACTCTCACAGGCTCCTCCAGCCCCAGACCATCAGGGCTCAGTGGAGCCTCTCTGCTCCTGCAGACTAATCAACTCCTGGACACTATGACACCAGGCAGGAAGCCAAAAAGAGAGTCTGCCCAGAATGGGCTGGGTTTTCCGCCTTCCTCAGGCCCCGCCACCACCATCTGTGGTCGAACCCAGAACCATCCCATGCAAGGGCTCCTGGGCCTGACCAGGAGTAGACCCTGCCTGGCATACATTGGAATCCTCTTCCTCTATCTTCTACCTCCCATGCCTGGAAAGCCAGGCCCTTCTTCCTCCTCATCAGCAGCTGGGAACCATCTCAGACTCGCTAGAACTCTGCCAGTTCCCAACTAGAAAAAAAAAAAAACAAAACAGCGCAGACTTGGAGTGGGACCAAGGCCAATGCAGGGTAACCCTGGTTTCTCAGTGAGGGCCCTTTTGCAAAACTTTCTCAGCACTTCCCAGAACCCCCTACCCTAGGATCTACACTAGCATTCTCAACCCAGTCGCCTACAACTCACTAGCTCCAACTCCTCCATCTCTCAGTTACTCAGAATCCCGGTTCCAAGAAAGCCTCCAGGCCCTTCCAACCGCTTCAAACCCTCCACCCCAGAATCGTTCTTACCCTCTCCCCCAACTGCCCCACCACCCGGCCTTGCCCTCCTCCCTGTCCCGTGCACTCCGCACGCTGGGCCCCTGTGCCCTCTGTCCGTCGGCTGCCCCGGGGCCCTCACTCGAGGCCCCAGTAGCTCCATGCCCCGGGCGTGCTCGCGGCGCCGCCTGCCCATCCGCGCTCCTCACCTGGTACTGCGCCGCGGGGCCCGCGGGGCCCATGGGGCGGAAGGCGGCGGCCCCGGGACCCCCCACACCTCCAGCCGGTCCTGGCCCCCTGAGCGCCGGTCCGGGCAGCATGCCGGGTCCCGCTGGCGGAGGCGGCGCCCCCAGAGCCGCGGCAACTGCGCCGCCGCCAGGACTCAGCGGAGGCAGCGGGAACCCGCCCGCGACACGGCCCGACATCGCTCCGTCCCGTCCGGCGGTGTCGCGATCCGGGCTCCGGGCTCCGTGTCGAGTCCGCTCCGCGATCCGTGATCCGGGACTTTCCGATCTAAATTCCGGGTTCTGGGGTTTGTTGATCCGGGTTCCGGGATTTCCTAGTCCAAGACCTCGAGTTCCCCACAGACCCGGTTTGGGGCAGGGCCGATCCTGATTCCGGTCCTGCCCGGGGAATTCCGGATCCGGGATCTGCTGCAGGCCCGCCTGCCGCCCGCGGCCTCCGGAGGTTTGGCCGACAGAGTCCAGTTACCCAGAGGCGGCAACTAACTCCCTGCCCCGCCCAAACAAGCCCAGCGCTAGGCCCCACCTATACCCAGCGGCCCAATGCCAGGATGCCTCCTCAAATCCCGCCCATCGCGAGACCCGCCCCTGACGGGCACCGCCCCTAACCGTCAGCCCCAAAGCCACGCCCACACCCCTTGGACCAGCCCTTGGCCGGAGAGGCGGGGGTGAAAAGCTGCGCAGGAAGCGCTGTGCAAGGCGCGGGGTCAGAGGTCGAAGGTCACTTAGGGCTTCAACAGAGAATGGGTAGTTGCTGAGAGCTCCCAGGTGTAGCCGACTCCCCGAGATACACTCTCTGAAAATAGTTTTCTCGAGTCGCCTTCCTACATTTTCAGCATTAAAGACAACACAGAGCAGTTCTCTGGGGCAGAAGAGCCTCCAACTTTTGACTTTGTTTAAAAGCCCATCCTGGTGGCTCAGAGCTGCCAAGGGATATCAGCTGCCCCAGACCCGATCCAGCTGTGTGAAGGGTTGACTTGGCCAAGATCCGAGTTCTTTTTGCATATTTTTAACGTGCTCTGCCTCACTTTAAGGAAGCCTAGTACTTTACTCCACAGGAAATGTTTCTAGTGGGTGGAAATTTGCATTATGAGAAACCTCCCTGTAGTTAAATAAGGTTTTTTTCTCCAGGATTTATAGTACTTAATTGAAAAAAACGCAATACCTTTTCAGAAGCCACTGTCCTGTATCATAAAGTATTCAAAATAAAGTGCTTCAGCTGTGTCAGAGAGCCTACCTTCTGGTCGTCTGGGATTTTCTCCCCATGATCTAGACCAGTGCTTCTTAAACTTCAATGAGCAAAAGAAACATCTGGGGCTCTTGTTCAAAATGCAGATTATGATTCAGTAGGTTTGGGGTCTGAGACAGGGCTTAAGCTTCAGCATTTCTAACAAGCTCCAAAAGCAATGCTGTTGCTACTCAGACAACAGTTTTGAGCAGCCAAGATATTCACTATATAAATTCTCTGCTTTGTTTTCACCCCTAACAAAGTCTTGCACCATAGTACCCAGATCCTCTTCATAGTACAGTTCTCCACCCTTTTTAGAAATCAGTTCTGCTCACCTGTACTTGCTGGTATCTTTCCTCCAGTGATGAACCCTACTTTGCTGTTGCTTTCCTGCCTCTGGGTCTTCTCAGAGATCATGCTCCTCCTTCCGCCTTTGGGTTCACTGCCAGTCTCAGAACAGGCCACTGAAATTGTTACAGTCATTGAATCAGGTCCCCTCTCCACCCCTGTAAAGTGCGTAAAGAATTCATGATAATGTAATTAGTACCCATTTCAAGACTTTCAAGCTTGTTCCAAGGAGTCTGAGGGAGCAGTAGGGGCAAATCCCCTGGGGAGCTATTCTAAACTATCCCTTCTAGCCACCCCCACTAAACAACACACGTACACAATCCAATGGCTTCCAGTATTATATTTTAAGAATAAGGTTCCCAGGGGTGACTGGGTGGCTCAGTCAGTTAAGCAACAGACTTCAGCTTAGGCATTATCTCTTGGCTCAAGAGTTCGAGCCCTGCATCAGGCTCTGCATTAAGGGTGTGGAGCCTGCTTAGAATTCTCCCTCCCTCCCTCCCTCCCTCTCTCTCTCTCTCTCTCTCTCTCTCTCCCCCCTCCCCCCCGCCCTCTCTCTGCCCCTTTCCCATGCACACTTGCATGCTCTCTCTCTCAAAATAAACTTAAAAAAATAAGCCTCCCAGTATTATACACCTGAAACTAATAGAACACTGTATGTTAATTATACTGGAATTTAAATTTACAGAAAAATAATAGAATAAGCCTGCCAAGTAATTCTGATACAACCTGCCTTGTAGAGAAACTTTACACTAGAAAACAGACAAGCTAATAAGTGCATTTAAAAAAGAGATAAGGGGCAGCTGCCTGGCTTAGTCAGTAGAGCATATGACTCTCGATCTTGGGTCATGAGTTCGAGCCCTGTACTGGGTGTAAAGATAACTTAAAAAATAAAATCGGAGAGTAGAGCACAATCGGTGGCTCAGTGGGTTGAGCATCCAACTCTTGATTTTGGCTTGGGTCATGATCCAGGGTCATGGGATCCTTATTGAGCGTGGAGCCTGCTTGGGATAGTCTCTCTCTCTCTCTCTCTCTCTCTCTCTCTCTCTCTCTCTCTCTCTCTCAAAAAAAAAAATCTTTTAATGGGGGAACCTGAGTGGCTCAGTCAGTTAAGCATCCAACTTCAGCTCAGGTCATGATCCCATGGTTTGTGGGGTGGAACCCTGTGTTGGGCTCTGCACTGACAGCACAGAGCCTGCTTGGGATTCTCTCTCTTCCCCCCGCTCTCTCTGCCCCTCCCTCCCTCTGTCTCTCTTTGTCTCTCTCTCTCTCTCAAATAAATAAAAATAACTAAAAATAAAATCTTAATAAAATTTTTTTAATTTAAAAAAGATAAAACCGTTAAATGTAATTCAGGTCCTCGTGTTCCCCTCGATCAAAACCCTCCCCAGCTTCCCATTGCTCTTAGGTTGAATGTCATACTCCCTCCTCATGACATGTAAGATTCTGCAAGGCCTGGCTCCTGCTTACCTCCTTGGGCTCATCTTAAACCGTTGCCTTTGGTTCTCTAGGAGTGAGTCCAGAGGTTCTCCTGGCGATTTCTCAAACTGCTAAGCCCCTTCCAACCTCAGAGCCTCTCTACTTCCAGCCCCTTGTTATCTTTTCCATACTCTCCCCTTACTTTATTTCTCACCAAGCAATTATCACAATATGTAATTGCTTGCCTAGGTGTGAACTGGCTTGCTGTCTGATCTGGCTCCTTCGCTAAAATACAAATTCTTTGAAGGTGGGAATTCTTTCTCTTCTTTCTTTGTTATTGAGATTCACAGGATGTAAAATTAACCATGTGAAAGCAAACAATTCATTGGCGTTTAGTACATTCACAGTGTTGTACAACCACCACCTCTATCTAGTGCTAAACATTTTCATCCAAAAGAAAATTCCATACCCATTAAGCAGTTGTTTATTCTCTTCTCCTATCCCCTGGTACACACCAATCTGCATTGTCTCTATGGATTTACCTGTTCTGATTATTTCATATAAATGGAATTATATAACATGTGACTTTTGTGTCTGGCTTTTTTAATTTGGCATAATGTCTTCAAGGTTCACGCATGTTGTAGTATGTGCCAGCACTTCATTTCTTTTTATGGCCGAATAATATTTTGTTGTATGTATATGCCATCATTTGCTTACCCATTTATCTATTGATAGACATTTGGGTTGTTTCCATCTCTCAGTTATCGTAAGTAATGCCGCTGTGAATGTGCATGTACACGTATTTAAGTACCTGTTTTCAATAATTTGGGGTATATATTGTGTTACTTTTAACCGCTGTCATAACCTAATCAATACATGTGTTTAAACAAGTGAATGATCTTTTATTTATTTATTTATTTATTTATTTTTCCCAACGTTTATTTATTTTTGGGACAGAGAGAGACAGAGCATGAACGGGGGAGGGGCAGAGAGAGAGGGAGACACAGAATCGGAAACAGGCTCCAGGCTCCGAGCCATCAGTCCAGAGCCTGACGCGGGGCTTGAACTCACGGACCGCGAGATCGTGACCTGGCTGAAGTCGGACGCTTAACCGACTGCGCCACCCAGGCGCCCCGTGAATGATCTTTTAGTGAGAGAGAATGATAAACAATACCAACAATGAGTTAATTGCTATGATAAAACATCCTCAAGGTGTTAGGGGGAAAATAGGATATCTAAGTTATGGTAAGGATAAAGAAGATTTCCTATTCATTAAGCAGAGAATAGCTGACACTTACTAAGTACCACACGTATTACTTCTTTTATTTAAAAAAATTTTTTTTTAACGTTCATTTATTTTTGAGACAGAGAGAGACAGAGCATGAACAGGGGAGGGGCAGAGAGAGAGGGAGACACAGAATCCGAAACAGGCTCCAGGCTCTGAGCTGTCAGCACAGAGCCCGATGCGGGGCTCGAACTCACAGACCGTGAGATCATGACCTGAGCCGAAGTCGGACGCTTAACCGACCGAGCCACCCAGGCGCCCCCGTGTTACTTCTTTTAACCTTCACTATGCATATGAGGTACTCATTTTACCTCTATTTTAGAAATCAAGGCAGAGAGATTCAGTTACTTCCCCTACTCTCACTGTGATGGTTTTAGGATTCAAACCTGGTTCTGAGCTGGCTCTGGAATCCAAAATCCAGGCACTTAACGCTATATATGACTTCTTGTTTGTAGCTGTTATTTCTCTGTTATTACCTCTGGTCTGTAATTACATGCAAAGAAAGTTTTCAAACTGAAAAGCCAGTGCTATGGGGACTCCCAAGAAAAGAGGCTAATTGGTAGGACCTGATTAATTAGAAGCATTTTGATTTGAAGGAGATACTACTGATGGTCACCCAATAGGCAAACGGGATTTGATGCATCACTAGGGGCAATTCAAGACCTTATGAAAGCACTAAGTTAATGCTCAAGAATCAAAAGAGATGGGGGGAGGGGAGACCATTCCCACACCACCCTCATAGGACCTAATGGTGTAGCCAGTTACAGGACTTGCGGTCCTGGAGGCAGCATTCCCATGCCTTTATTCCCTTGACTTGGAATGCCTTTTTTCTCTTCCTCTCTTCTTCCCTTGATACTTACTCTGCTCACTGACCACTTTTCAGAATTTCATTCTGAAACATTCTATGGTTTCAGAAGAGGTACTTTCCTATAACCTCTGACCCTATTGCATCTACAGGCACTCAAAGACTTAATGGAACTAAAGTATTTAATTTATTAAAGTATTTTAAAAGTATTTAATAAACCCAAACCAGAGGGACAATTCCCAGTGGGTCTATGCTTCCTGACCCAGCTGTTTGGTGGACAAAATAGCTGCCAAAGAGTTCATAGGAGAAAGGCCCTTGGAGCGAGATGGCCCAGTACTTGTGCTACAGCAGGCCAGCAAAAGATCACTCCTTGGTTTGATGGCCCACAGGAGGTTATAATTTCAGAAGAAGAAGTATGGGTAGACAGGTCATGGTGGGAAACACTTAGCACAATGGCAGCACTACTGGGGATGTACCAGGAGCCTGGCCGAGGTGGGATCCCAAGCAGCTGACACATCCATTTTCCGTTTGTGGTGGTGAGGCAGGCCTGGGGCATCGCAGTCAGAGCAGCAGAAGTGCTGGATGGCAAAGCAGCTGATGCTGTGTTCACCATCTGAGAAACACTCAGTGAGCACTTCTATGTGCCAGTCACTGACATCTTCTAGTAAAGAAGGTAAATGCATAAACAGATCATTTCTCCACATGACAATTGTGAACATAAAGGTATTCATAAGGTACCACAGGGAAACCTTTAATGAAGGAAACGGATTAGTGAAGACTTCTTGGAGGATGTTATGTAAAAAAGGCTATGAATGAGTTAGGCAAAGATAATGGAATAAGGCTAAAAGGCATGAAACAGCCCAGGGTGAAGAGAATCCGATTTTGCCGGATCATCAAGTGTACAAAAGTTCCTCCTCTATGTACACAATGAAGTCACAGATACATATTTTCATAGTTCACACAGTCTAGCAGGTAAAACTCAAGAATAGTGTCTTCCAGTAGTGGGAGTATATACCAGGATTCAAGAAGTGAGTTTCAGGTCTACAGCCCAGGTGACACTCTGGAAATCTCTGGAGCTAAGGCCTGGGGCATGATTCTACCATTTGTTCTCTCCCCATTCAAGGTAGATGTTTATGGTGCATTGAGAGACCTGGGTGGCACTGTAGTCTGAGTCCTCTTCCTGGTCACTTCCCAGACCCCCTCAGAAGCGACCTCCTGGCTCTTGAGTTTGGACCCAGAACTACTGGTATGACTGAAAAACAGACCAGTAAGACAGAGGGAAGATAAGGCAAAGGTCTCCCCTGGGATCTCTGACTTCTCCCTCCCCTCTGGTCCTCTGCAGTTCGATCCTTAGCTCTTTTCTCTATACATGACTTACCCAGACATACTCATCTATGCCCATCCCTTCAATTACTGCCTACTTTCTGCTGAGCCTAAATATCTAACTCCAATCACCACCCCTCTCCTGAGATTCAGATCTGTATTTCCAATTCACTGCTAGACGCTCCATAGGTCATGTAAACCCATCTGTCCAAAATCAAGGTCTCATTGTCCTCCCTCCCAGTCTCCTTTCCTGTATCTATCCTGATACAGAGCATGAGGACATGGCAAAGGGCCTTGATGAGACATTCAAACTGGTCTTGTAGGCAGATGAAAGCCAAAGATGGGGTGACCCAACCAGATGCCCAGGACACCTGTAATCAAAAGCAAAGAGGTGAGGGGTGCCTGGGTGGCTCAGTCCGTTAAGCGTCTGACTTCAGCTCAGGTCATGATCTCACAGCTTGTAGGTTCGACCCCCATGTCAGGCTCTGTGCTGACAGCTCAGAGCCTGGAGCCTGCTTTGGATTCTATGTCTCTCTCTCTCTTTCTACCCTTCCCCCACTTACACTCTCTCTCTCTCTCAAAAAATAGAATAAAAAACATTAAAAAATTAAAAAATAAAATAAAAGCAAAGAGGTGAATAGAGAAAGTCTTAAGGACCTTCACTGTGCTCTCTTGAAGTCATCTTTCACTCCTCCCTTTCTTGCTCCCCTTCAGTCATCAAGTTCTGTTGATTTTCCCTCCTAAATCTTTTTTGGATCTATCCTACCCACCTAGGTCAGGTCCTCAGCATCTCTTCCATAACCCACCTAACTAGTTTGTCTGCTAAAAGGCCATCCTACCCTATCCCTCCTGGCAATTTTATCCCAAGGCAGCAAATATGATCACATCTCTCCATTTTCCCATATTTGTGTGCCCTCCATTACATTCAGCAGTAGGCTTTAAACCCACTGGGGTCCTTCGGGTTTCCTAGAGCTGTTGTGGCAACCTGAGAGTGAGAGGGAGGGCAGCACTGGGAGATCCTCTCTTGTGTCACCCCCACCTCTCCTCCCTGCTTCAACAAGGAGTTCAGCTTTTACTGTTTTATATATTGAGTGACCTTGCAAGATTCTTTGGCAGAAAGGTTTCCACAGCTCTAAAATGTTTAAAAGGCAAGGGTTTGGGGCACGTGGGTGGCTCAGTTGGTTGAGCGTCCGACTTCGGCTCAGGTCATGATCTCACGGTCTGTGGGTTCGAGCCCCGCGTTGGGCTTTGTGCTGAGGCTCAGAGCCTGAAGCCTGCTTCGGATTCTGTGTCTCCCTCTCTCTCTGACCCTCCCCTGTTCATGCTCTGTCTCTCTCTGTCTCAAAAATAAATATTAAAAAAATTTTTTTTTAAAGGCAAGGGCTTGCAGAAGAGTCTGTATCTAAACTTTTCAGCATGGGATAATTGGCTCTTACTCTGTCCTCCTCTTACCTCTATAGCTTTATTTTCCACCAACATCCCAACTGAACTTAACCTTCCCTGAATACACCAAGCTCTTTCACGCTGATTCTTGTGCCTATGATGTCACTAGAATGTAAGCTCCTCCAAGGCTGGGGCTTTGTTTCCTGCTGTGTCCCCACTACCTAGAACAATACCTGGAACAAAGTTAAGTACTCAATTCACATTGATTAAATGAATAAGTGTTCCTCACCAGTTCTCTGCTATGCAAGTGTCTGTTTATTCTTCAAAGCCAACTCAAATGTCACCGTCTCTGGAATTTCCATGACTTTCTATCCCCACCTTCTAACTGCCATCATCAATTTGTTGTTTTCTGTTTTCCTTAACACTCAGCCAAAATTTCTGTAAGAGTACTTACTCATCGTATTGTGCTGTGGCTTTTGTTTAGGGTTCTGCCTCCACCACACACCCCTCCAGTGTGAACTCTAAGAGGACAAGGACAGTGCAGAAACAATGCCTGCTCAGGAAATAGCTCTGATAAAAGTTACCTCCGCTTCCCCACCCCAGAACTCTGTTCCAAGTCAGTCCTGATCAGGAGTTACCCCATCAGGGCAGAAGGTTAAAACCAGCTTAGATCTTAACAGTTAACTTTGGTTCCCAAATCTTTCTCAAGCTTTATGCTCTTGCTTTCTTAGACTTTACTGATTAGTGACCTTCCGCCTCGATTCTTGGATTTTTCTTTGTTTACTGTTAGCTCAGATCTTATCCTCACCTTGACTCTGATGGGCTGGTCAAGGTGATTCACTTAGTACTAACTACTTATTTTAACCCTTAATTTATCTGCTCTTCTAATTCTGGTTAAGACTGTACTGATCTTAGGGTGCCTGGGTGGCTCAGTCGGTTGAGCATTCGACTTCGGTTCAGGTCACGATCTCGCAGTTGACGAGTTTGAGCCCCCGTGTTGAGCTCTGTGCTGACGGCTCAGAGCCTGGAGCCTGCTTCGAATTCTGTGTCTCCCTCTCTCTCTGCCCCTCCCCCGCTCATGCTCTGTCTCTGTCTCAAAAATAAATAAACATAAAAAAAAAAAAAAAAAAAAGACTGTACTGATCCCACCTAACCGTTTAGCTTCTATAAACAAGGTGCCTCTGAGTTGGGCATTGACAGCTCCAGGAGTAAAAAACAGGTAAGGGAGAAAAAGAGTCTTGAGGGATCAGGGAAGTAGCAGATCTGGGGAGCCCAGAAACCAAGTAAAGCAGTTAAAAGGGAGGTACCACTTCAGAAGACGATGTCCCTCTAGCTGCAGTTTCTCTTGCTTTTGTCAGGTTCAAACTCACTACTACTATAACCCACTCCCACAGTCATAACTTTGACCCAGGCCAAAGCAATTATCCATTTGAAGGAACGACTTCTCAACTTCCCTAGGAAAGCACCATCCACATAAAGAAATGGGTCACCCCGGGGCGCCTGGGTGGCGCAGTCGGTTAAGCGTCTGACTTCAGCCAGGTCACGATCTCGCGGTCCATGAGTTCGAGCCCCATGTCAGGCTCTGGGCTGATGGCTCAGAGCCTGGAGCCTGTTTCCGATTCTGTGTCTCCCTCTCTCTCTGACCCTCCCCCGTTCATGCTCTGTCTCTCTCTGTCCCAAAAATAAATAAATGTTGAAAAAAAAAAAGAAATGGGTCACCTGGAGCAAGCCCATTTGCCAAGATTCAATTCACTGGCCAATTTATAAAATTACCGTAAATTTTTAAAAACCATTTTTATATGATACAGCTATTTTTATTAGATGGGATTATATTAGCAGCCTTTAAAATATTAAAATTTAAGATTTCCACTGAAGAAATCAAAGTTAAGGTTGATACACCATTCAGGAATTGGGAAAAGGACATTAAAAATACTAGCATATGACAAAATAGAAAACGACGTTCAAAGGCACCTCCTAAAAACAAGGAGCTGAAAAAAATCCCACTAAGCATAAGCACAGAGATTTTGGTTTCTAGCAAGCGGTGATTATGATGTTGATTTGGTATCACTATGTAGAAATATTTAACATAAGTGAGCAAAACCATTCAAAGCCATAAAAGAGAAATGCGGGTAGCCTGAAGGGGTTACTCTGATAGGTCTTATAAACTAGCCTCAAATAAAGCCTGGCAGTTTTAGTGGGGAGTCGTCAGGAAAGGCCTTTCTGTGATCACAAAAGGAAGACAGACTATCATTTATCAAACACCAATGTAGTGTCAAAAATAATGGCAGGCACTTTCAAATACATAAACTAAATGTCATTCCTTTTAACAGAAGAACTAGAAGTTATGTAACTTTCCCATAGTGTCAAAGTTAGTTAAGACATCGTAGAGGAATTCATAGATTCCTCTTTGGAATTTCCTAGATTCCTCTTTGGGGTTTGTCTGGCCCCAAAGCTTCTATTCCAGGTGACATTCTCCCCCAAAATGTCAGTATGGAAGACGACAAAGCATTGGTACAACTAGGGTACAAGAAAGGCAGCTGCCCTTCTTGGACAAGAAGTCACTCACTCATAATCTAAAAGAAATAAACCCTCTTCCACAAAAGAGGTAATAGTAGCGCCTCCTCAAAGGAGTTACAGTAAATGAGATAGGGAATGCACGTAATTGGTCCCCTGAAAACTCCCAAATCCTCAAATTTCACTGCACCAAGGAGCTCAGCCCATGGCTCACGGTCAGCCAAGGACTGTGGGAGACAAGGACACAACAGGATGCCCATGAGAATGGCCCGACCTGGGCGCCGGAAAAGCGTTCTGAGAAACAACCCTCCGAAGATGTTTGCCACGAAAGCGGTGGGAAGGGGTCCGGGGTGGAGAGACACAACGGAGGATTTACTCACCCCCATTTTTATGGCTATTGATAGCTGCTGGGCGGGGGAGCAAGAGCGCAGGCACCTTTGGTACGAAGTGAGGAAGGGAATGCTCGTTTACTCAAGCGTGTTACTTGTATGTGGAGAAACGGGGGTGTACAAAAAAAGTCTTTTTGATACTGGCAAAAAGTCCCGTGGAACCAATTTGCCAGGCCACCCAGGAAGAGCCGAGACCGACGCCAGCTAGATTTTTGAGCAACTGAGAAACCGACACCCAACGCCAACCTGCGCGGCCCAACACGGGAACGCAGCTGCGCGCGCAGCCAGCTTCCGCGCGCGACTTCGCACATGCTCAGGCCGCGTCACACAACGAATAGGCACAGGGGTGGACAACCCTTTGTTTTTCTAACAGAGCCACTATTTCCTACAACAACCCTTACTCTTTTGTGTTCACTTTGTTTTGCGTAGTACCTATTATCTTGAATCAAACATGAGCTCTCTACCAAGCGAGACACAGGCTTCTCTACCTTCATTTTCCCTTGCAACCCCCTCCTGTGAGTTCAGCTTCCTGGTCCGCCCCATTGGCCTCGGCCAACCCTTGCTAAGCTTCTGGCTAAACGTCACGAGTTTCTGGGCAGATCAGGAAATCCTCCGGCCAGAAGCTCGCGCGCGCGCCCCCGCCTGGCGCTGCCTACCAAACGGTCTGAGCGCGTGGCAAGTTTCTGAGAACAGCGCGGGCGAGGCAGCGGAGCCGACTAGCTATCCCAGGAGTGACAGGAGCGGCGAGCGGCGAGGAGCGGCCCTCCGTGAGGATTTAGGTCTTGCTTTGTGTGCTTAGGTTCATGCCGGTGTCTCCTCCCGGCTTTTTCCGTCAGGTCTTCAGAGGCCTGACCTCGTGTGACGGGCTTCGCCTTGTCACGCAGCAGTGGGCCGGAAACCCAGAGGGGCACTCGCTGGAGTGGTTTTTCCACATACCTTTCACGTTTTAAATACCATCCGCCTCTGAAGCCCTTCCCGGCCTGTCGGGCCGAGAGCGTGAGAGCCACACTGTGTGCAGGCCAGACGGGAGCCTCCTTCCGAGCGGGAACGGGCATTGCGCTCCGCGTCCGAGCGCCGGGCTCGGTCCTGCCCTCGAGTCTTTGTAGCTGTTGTGTCGGGTCGAGGTGTGGATGCCCTGCCCTCCCGGGGCTGACAGTCCGGACGGGGAGGTAGACCCGCCGGCCTGACAAGCGAGGTGTCAGGGAGGTGCGCGTCCCAAAAGCAGTAGCGTGGGGCTGGCGGGCAGCGGCCTGGGCACTATGGGGGTAGGACACGGGGGTGCTCGTGCTGAGCCCTGATAACGAACGTACGCTCACCTGGGGGGAGTGTTCTGCGAGGAGGAAGCGAATTCCAGGGAATTCGAGGGAGAAGACCATGCAGAGGGTGGGATGTGACTCCCGGATGTATGAGAAACTGCAGGACACCCTGGGAGCGCCCCAGATTCGGACCGGAAGGCCAGGTGCGCTCCACAGCCAAAGCCATCCCAAGGGCATGACGGCGTGTGCCGTCCTCCCCTCACCTGCCTACGCCCTCCCTGCAACCCTTCAGGGGCTGGATTAGAGGTCTAGGATTTCAGACACTTTAAACCTTTCATTTGGCATATAATACTACAGAGCAAGTAAGCCAAAGGAGTTAAAAAATATTTAAAAATTCATTTCCTCTTAGGGATGCTGCTTGCTTTCTAAGAAAATGAACGAGTAAGGGGCACCTGGGTGGCTCAGTCGGTTGAGCGTCAGACTTCAACTCAGGTCATGATCTCATAGTTTGTGAGTTCGAGCCCCGCGTCAGGCTCTGTGCTGACAGCTCAGACCTTGGAGCCTCCTTCACATTCTGTGTCTCCCCGTCTCTCGGCCCCTCCCCTGCTCATGCTCTGTCTCTCTCTGTCTCTCAATCATAATTAAACGTTAAAAAAATTAAAAGAAAATGAATGAATAAAAAATGTCACGTTTCAGTACCTGATCGTAAGATGCTACGTGAAAACAAGGATGAACTTTTTTTTTTAACGTTTATTTTTGAGAGAGAGACAGAGCACAAGCAGGAGAGGTTCAGAGACAGGGAGACACAGAATTCAAGGCAGGCTCCAGGCTCTGAGCTGTCAGCACAGAGCCTGACATGGGGCTCAAACTCATCAGCTGTGAGATCATGACCTGAGCAGAAGTCCCACACTTAATCGACTGAGCAACCCAGGCTCCCCCAAGGATGAACTCTTACAGCTGTGAGGATAGTTGGGCGGGGAGAGGGCACTTGGAACAACATAGAACAAACAAAGTATTGTCAGTATCCCAGAATGAAAACAACAAGAATCAGCACGACCCTGCCCCCCCCTCCATTTTCTTATATCTATGTGGCATGTACTAGTGGCAACCACAAGGGAAAACCACCTAGGTTGGCTTATAGAGATCAAAGATGGGAGATCTTTTTTAGCCAAGGCTCTAGGAGAATATAATCTATAAGATTAATTCACAGCAAGATTAGGTTTGCAGAGAAAGGTACCATCAGCAAGCTAAGGAGAGATGAATGAAACAGGAGCTCTTGGATTAACCACTATGCAGGATTGTTTGTGGCACAGTGGCCCCATCGAAGCACAGATAATCGAGAGTCACTGAATATAAAGAAGCAGTGAAGTAGTAAGAATTGCCCAGCAGTAAAGATGCCTGGGTTTGAATGCTGGCTGCACCTCTTAATTAGTTGTGTGATTTGGGGTAAGTTACTTTACCTCTTCCAGTCTCCATCTCATCTGTAAAAGTGGCAATTATCATAAGATTGCTATGAGATAACTAAAGTAAACCAGTCAGCGTAGTGCCTGGAACATAGTACTGTATATGGTTACTAAATGTTAGAAGCTATTAGACAAGATGTGGTTGAGAAAAGAGTCAATGAAGTGAGATACAGATCCGTAGTAAGTGCCTAGCTTGGAATGGGTGTTAGGAAGAGAGCACTTTATCTCAACGAATTCAACAGTAAATTGGGATTCTACAGTGTCCAACGTGACTGATATTTTTAAAAAATTATATAGCTAAATGAATGTTATGCATGCCCTTCAAACAGTGGGGATGCCATTTTCCTTTATCCTCCCCTTGATGCTTTTAAAAGTAGATATGAATAATTGATATATTCTAAATATTATGCGATGTGAAAAAATATGTAGAACACTGCTATTTTATTAATCTGTAACATACGCTTTTAAGTAAAACAAGTATGTTTACTATGCAAACATAACCTCTAACCCCCATTTTCAACCAGACAGAGATCCCCCTGAATATCCTCTATATAAAAATTCTGCAGTCACTAATGCCTTCAGGCCCTCTTGGATCTCCCTTAGATTACCGCAGTCACCTTCTACCAGATCTCGTGGCCATCAGTCTTTTCTTCCATCTTTCTTTTTCCACACACTGCCAGTGTTGTCATTTTGAAAAATAAAGCTGATTATCTCACCCCCCCCTGCTTTAAAAGCTCTGTAAATTCCTGCTTACTGACCCAATTGTATACCTACTTCTTTATCCCACAATCCTTTTTCCTGTATGCTACCCATACTGAACTTCTTGAATTTTCTCAAATAAGTCTGACCTGACCTCCTCTCCGTATCACCTCATCCCTTAATAAACTTCCAGTCATAATAGAAAATGCAGTTCAAAGGAGACCTGAGAAACCTCAGCTCCTTCAGAGAGAAGTAAAGATTCCCTCCTCAAGGCTCCTGGATCAATTTGTCATTATCAGTAGCAGTGGCACAATCACCATCATTCACTAACATATTGAAGTCTTATGTGCCAGGAGTTGGGATAAACACTTGGCTTGAATTTAGTCATTTAATTCTCAGTTTACTGTCACCCCCCCCCCCCCATTTTTATAGTAACACTTGGAATAATATTGTTATTTTTATTTACATTTGTCTTTCCCACTAACTTCCAGGGATTCCTATTGTCATGGGATAAATCCTGGTAACTTCTATACCTTTCTAAGAGCCTGGAATATTGTAGGTGCTCAATAATTGTTTGCTGAAATAATGTATGAATATAAGCAATTCCACTCAGGACTTTTGTACTTTTTCAAACAGCTGTTATTACTTAAAACTCTTATTTTGAAATTCCTTCAAAGTCTGGGGTACTTAGGAATGTCTTCAGTTGATAGGAGATCTTCCTTGGAAAGAGATGTTAAGGCACTCAGAGCTAAATCTGGTGAATAAGGTGTCTGAGTCATATCATTTATTCCTCAAAGAATAACAAAATAGTTTAATAGACTGATTTTTCTTGTGTAGCTTACAAGCCAGCTCTAAATCATTTCAAAAAAAAGTTTTGAATAATGGTGTCATTACTGGAATAAATTTATAGCCTCCCAAAGTATTCGAAGAGTAACATTCACTTGGAAATATAAATTTTGATATGCCTGTTATCTTATGCATGTATAAAAAAGACCAAAAAAACCCCACACCTTATATGCTCTTTCAGACCAGAATATAAGTAAAGGTACACCTGTGTAAAACCCAACGTATGAAAATTCAAATACTACAGAATTAGAGGGTAGTCATCCAATTCGTGGGGTATCCATAACATGCCAGGTGCTGTGCTAGGAGGTGGAGATGCAAGATAAATATAGTCTCTTGTGCTCAGGGAATTTCTAGCATAGTAATGAATTCATCATTAAAAATAATTCACTGAAGTGAATTGCATTTTAACATGTAGCTTCAGAAATTACATTTGGTGTAAAGGGAGGTGCAGACAATCTGTTGTAAGTGAGGGGTTGTGAAGAGGGACAGGATTAGTTAAGAAACCTTTCTTAGAATAAATTAGCTTCAGTGGGGGGCTTTAAAAGAAAAAAAACTTGGTACAGATCGGTGGAGAAAAGAGAGGTGGACAATTAGGACTTAACTCAGCCAAGGAAATAATCCAAAGGTTGCTTGGTGAACATGGAGGCAGAGCAGAAAGAGATGGATTATCTTGAGGGATATCTCCTAGAGGTCATGAACGGAGCCCTGATGAAACATTTCTCCCTTACATCAGAGAACAGGACTCTTGTGACCATGTTATCTAGATTCATGGTCATTTCCCACTGGACAGTGCTAGATAAACATTGATTCCATCTCTCCAAACTTCGTTTTTCATGTTTCCATGCTAATAGCCTTCTACTGACTCAAGTAGATGGAGACAAATATGTAAACAGATAACTGCAACACAAACATATACAGGAATCTCACTTAATCTAATATCCCCTACTATTTTCCTATGTCCTTTAATTTTTTTTGTATATTTTTAAGAAGTTTTTATTTATTTTGAGACAGAGACAGCACGAGTGGGGAGGGGCAGAGAGAGGGAGAGATAATCCCAAGCAGGCTCTGCATCACCAGCACAGAGCCCAACATGGGACTCGAACCCACAAACCGCGAGATCCTGACCTGAGCCGAAACCAGAAGTTGGAAGCTCAACTGAGCCACCCACGCCACGTGCCCCTTGCTACGTCCTTTTAGTACATCCACACCATACCACTGTTACTCTTGCTATAATTTCTCCAGACCATTCAAGGTGTCAGGAAAGGGTTTGATCTTTAGCAATACCAAAGAAATAGTTCTCTATATCCTTTTTATTTTCTTTGGTCACTTTTCTCCAGCACTGTTTTCTCTTTTCTCTCCAGCTTTTGGCCCTTTTCACAAGGATGGAAATGCTACTGTTTTGTGTCTGGGCCCTGCTGGCTTTGAACCCTGGCCCAGGTAAGGCTATTTGGGATAGTTTCTTTAGTCAGTATGTGCCAAAGTGCAGGTGGCTGGTCAGTAAGAGTATAAGAAGTACTGAATGGGGCAAAAATATACTATTCATTTGTCTGGACCCTTGGGAGAGATTCGTATTTTTGGATCATTAGGACACAGAATCTGTAGGTGTCTCTAGCTTATAATTGGGGAACCCAAATTGAGGAATAGGATAACAAACCACCAGAGAAAACTCTCCCCTAAGAAATATGCCTTCTCTCTTTGGCCCCCTGCCAGCCCAGGACTGTCCTAGTTTTCTGTTCTTAAGAATATTTTTACTTCTTTGTTGCCACCTTTTGTGTCATGAAGTTGCAATAGCGTCTTGATAGGAGAGGACCCATAGCTTAATTGTGAGGAGCGAGTGCTCTAGACGGCAAGAAAGGAACTGGAGCCTTAGTGGGTAACACTGCTACATGAGTTGTGTATTCCTAGAAGGGCCCAGTGTTTGGTAGACGAAACAGATGGTGGACATGGCGTAGGTAAAGGGGACCTGTGGGGAAGCTTCCAGGAGACTGTGCCTCTCACCTACATAAGGCATCTGAAAGTTTTACCTGATGTCTCTCTCATTGCACCTGAGATTTCCCTAACAGACTAAACTCTTAAGCATCCAAAAACATGTTGCCTTAGTACCAAAGCAAAAAAGGAATGGTCTTATTTTGAGAAGAGGTGAAAAATTCTGGGAAATGAATGACCCTAGGAGTCACCTTTAGGCTAGTGGGTTTCGTAATTCAGCGTGCATAAGGATCATCAGGAGTGCTTGTTCTGTTCACTGCGTATTTCCACATCCCACCTTCACAAGTTCTTAATCATTCAGTCTGAGGTGGAGCTAGAGTCTGTAGTTTTACAAGCATTCCAGGTGATTCTGGTGAAGGCAATTCTTAGACCATAATTTCAGAGAAACACTGATTTGAGGTGTAAGCACAGAGCTCTTTTCTCTAGGGCCTACTAAGCCCTTGAGGGCCCTCAGCAGCCAGTCCTGGGAGCTTCTAAGACATCTGGAAGCTTAGGAAGAGAATGGTTTCCTTGGCATGATTTTTAACAACTCTGTAGTTTCCAAGGTGACACTAATGGAGAAACCAAGATTACTAGAAAGATAATGAATGCAGGGAATGGTGGAATCAGGGTTCTACCTGTTCATTAAGGGTCTTTTTCTTGTCTGGTTCTTTGTAACTTTTTCTTCAGGGTAGGTTTCCTATTTCTAACCTACAAATTGATAGACTAGGCCTTCTTGATAGACTAGGGTCTTGTGGTCCTCACCAAAGTCTTTGGCATATGTATGTGGTTGATCATTTCAGGAGCAACTGAAGAGATATTTGAGGTTTCCATTTGGCCAGATCAGGCCCTGGTAAAGCTTGGACAGTCCCTAATGATCAACTGCAGCACTACCTGTCCAGACCCAGGACCCGGTGGAATTGAGACTTACTTAAAGAAAACCCAGGTGGACAAAGGACCTCAGTGGAAGGAGTTTCTTCTGGAGGATGTCACAGAGAATTCTGTTCTGCAGTGCTTCTTCTCTTGTGCAGGGATCCAAAAGGACACAAGCCTTGACATCACTGTGTATCGTGAGTAGGGCTGAGGAGGAAGGGAAGACTGGGGGAACATGACTATGTCTTATTTAGGGAAAAATTAGAGATTTCTTTTGGGGGAGACAATTTGGGCCCTTAGTAGAGATTTCTGTTATACTGCAGGAATTCTAGAGCCAATTACTTCTATTTCCCTTTGGTGAAGGATTTTAAATTAGGAGCAGACCACAGAGGGCATCCAGACATCGTGCTTGAGAATATGTTCAGGTATAGGAGGCATATACTAATAATGCCAGCTTATAAATGATCAAAAAAGTATACAACTTGTGCTAAATTATTGGCACAAGTTCTTAGAATAAATAGGGACTGGAAAAAGGAGGGTCTCTGTCTCCATGGAAAAGGAGGCTCTTGAGCTTCACTCCTGCAGAATGGTAAGGATTTGAAGTGAAGGGCATGGGTAAGGAAGATCTTTCAGGTGGGCAAATAGCATTGGCAAGGATATGGCCACAAGAGTAAGTGTGATCTCTTTGGGGTAAAAGCTTGGTAGACTAGGGTGTAGTTTTTGTGTGATGCTAAGGAGCTCCTCAGAAGCTGCTCATGCCTCTGAAGCACCTCTGGTAAGAGATAAAAGTTCTCCAGAATGGCAGCAACAGTCAACGCAAGGGACCTGCCCCTCAACAGTCACATTTCTTGGCTATGACTTTAGCCACCTTTGATGGGCAGAAGAAGAGCCAGAAGACTGACTTGTCTTATGTAGGGCAGGGTTGGCAGAAAGCTGACACAGTTGATCGGATGGTTTAAGAGTAACGGTCACCTTGTATCACCAGCTTTCTGTCCTATACCATTTCTTTCTGGAGAGGTGAGTAGCCTTTTCTCATCAAGCCCACCTTTTTCTCTTAAAGAGCCACCCGAGCAGGTGATCCTAGAGCTGCAGCCTGCATGGGTAGCCATGGATGAAGCCTTCACAGTGAAGTGCCATGTGCCCAGTGTAGCACCCCTGGAGAACCTCACCCTTACCCTTCTCCAGGGTAACCAGGAACTACACAGAAAGGACTTTATGAACTTGGCTGTGGCCTCCCAAAGGGCTGAGATCACCATCAATGTCAAAGCCCAAAGGGAAGACGATAGGTGCAATTTCTCCTGCCGTGCAGAACTGGACTTGAGTTCACATGGTGGAGGGCTCCTTCACAGTAGCTCAGCCATCAAGGTACTCCGGATCTTTGGTGAGTCAGAGCCCAGGTATGGAAGGATCCTGAGGCTCAGTTTCTTTATCTTACCTTGGCCTTTTGGGACTAAGTTCCCACAGAGTTTAGGATTAGGGTGTGAGAGTAATTGAGCCCCATCTTTACCTGGGCTGTAATCTTACCCTGGGGGACAGAGAGCTTTAAGCCACACTCCCTTCCTAAATTGTGGGGTCCTATATAGCACATGATTTATCATGGCTTTTCTCCTTTCTTTCCTTTTCTTCATTTTTTGGCAGAATTCTCTGAGAGTCCCCAAATCTGGGTCTCCTCACTTTTGGAGACTGGGATGGCAGAGGCTGTGAGCTGCGAGTTGGCTAGGGTGTTCCCCGCCAGAGAGGTAATGTTCCACATGTTCCTGGGAGACCAAGAGCTGAGCCTGTTTGTCTCCTGGAAGGGAGACACAGCATGGGCCAATGCCACAGTTCGGGCCATGGAGACTGGTGATCAGGAGCTGTCTTGCCTTGTATCTCTGGGTCCAATGGAACAGAAAACAAGAGAGCCAGTGCATGTCTATAGTAAGTGAGCTGCCTCTTCCCTTCCTCACGAGGGTTCTCTGCCACTGAAACTTCCACAGTAAATCCTTGGTGGTTCCACTGCAAATATCCCTATTAACCTTTCCTCGGTACACTCTCATGTGATCTTTCTCTGATGAGTGCAGGCAGGTTGGAGACATGCATTGAGACAGTAGTTGTGTTCAGCCTTCACCGTTTCTTCTGGCCATCTTACTTATAGAGTGATTATAGGTCCTTCAGCTTGTTTCTGGGAACAACTTTTTGAGGTGGGGAGGAAATTTATAAGATGAAAACCCATCTTGCTGTCCTTGCCATAGAGGCAATAGCCAAATGTATGGACACTGCATTTGTCATAAGAAGAGCTCTCAAATTCCCAAATCTCACTGCTCTTGCCATTCAGCACAGAAGCAGTAGGGTATCCAAAGTTTTCCCTGTCTTATCTGCCTAGATACCATACCATCAGAAGCAAGAGTATAGAACTGGCTGAGAATTTTGAGAAATATGTTTGATTCTCTCTTTCCTTTTCTTATAGGCTTCCCTCCACCAATCCTGGAGATAGAAGAATTATACCCATTGGCAGGGACAGACATTAATGTGACCTGTTTGGGGCATGTGTTAACATCACCCAGCCCTACTCTTCGGCTTAAGGGAGCCCCGGATCTCCCTGCCCCTGGGGAACCTGCCTGGCTTTTACTTACCACCAGGGAGGAAGATAACGGCCGAAATTTCTCCTGTGAGGCCTCTTTGGAGGTTCAGGGTCAGCGGTTGAGCAAAACCACTGCGGTCCAGCTCCATGTCTTATGTGAGTAGAGGCCTGATCTTTCTTGTCAAAACAAGGATTATTATTAGTCTCTCATCTCCAGAGTTCTTGGCCAGCAACTTCATTATTAGAGTTGCTACACTTTTCTCATTAAAATAAAACATCAAAGGGTGAAATAAAATTAAAGCTCCCCAAGCTTACATTATCCCCAGGAAAGTAAGCTGAGAGAAACATGAGGGGGACCTGGGAACGGAAAAGAGAATGCAGGGTGATTAGCTGGTATTAGTTGAGGGTTGATGGCTGAGAACACAGGAAGTGATAGTTGGAGTTTATGCTGAGGAGGGAAATTTTCATATAAAAATCTGTGTTTTTGAAAAGTAGAAAATCCCTCATCTCTGGGTTCGCCCCTACCCATCTCCTCACTCACTGAGAAGCAAAGATGGGAAGCAGGGAAGCCAGCATTGATAGGACAGGCCAGATCATTGAGTCTGAATCCATTAAGATGCCTTTGCTGCATCTCTGACTCCTTGCCCCTAGAAAATGGAAGACAGAAGAGTGCCCCAAAGCAGGCAACAGTGCTCCTTCCCTTGGGAAGTAAAGCTGTCAGGTGGGAGGGACACAGCTTTTGGATTAGGGGAGAGGAAGCTAAGCATCTCAGTGAGGAAGGAACGTGGCACACTGAGCTCAGCTCCTTGGGGGACTCTCTTTTCCAGACAAGCCCCGGTTAGAGGAATCTGACTGCCCTGGCAACCAGACGTGGGTGAAAGGGACAGAGCAGCTGCTTGCCTGCGTCCCAAAGGGAAACCCAACTCCAACCTTGGTGTGTACCTGGAATGGAGTGATATTCAACTTTGAAGTGCCACGGAAAGCAACCCAGAACCACACAGGAACCTACTGCTGCACAGCCTCTAACCAACTGGGCTCTGTCAGCAAAGACATTGCTGTCATCGTTCGAGGTGACTGTGGCTTTCCTGCTGCCAGGCCTAGGATGGAAATGCCCAAGGGGTTTGGGATTCTTACCCAAATAGGGAAAGAAGAAAAATTTCAGTGGGTAGGGAAGGGTGAGACTGAGAGGTGGGCATGGTAAGCTGGAGAGGGGGGGGATTCTCTTGCCCTCTTGACCTTCCCAATTCTCTGTCTTCTGTGCTTGGGCAGGACTGGATGAAGGAATCAGCTCCACCATCTTTGTCATCATTATTGTCGCTCTTGGAGTGGGTGTAATCACCATAGCACTGTATTTGAACTACCGGCCTTGCAAAATAGAGAGGCAGAAATTGCCCTATAGGCAGAAAGAGAAGAACAAAGAGGAGGAAAGCCAGTTTGCTGTTCAGCAAGCAGAAAAATGCAATGCACATAATTGTTAAATGGAAACAGCTATTTGTTTGAAAGCAACCTCTACTCCTGGGGTTTCCTAAGGGAGGAAAGTGGGGGAGGAAAAAGGAAGAGACATTACCCTTTGTGTTCTACAGTCCCATAAAACAGTGTTTCAGACCCCCATGTCCCTTGTATCTCATCCATCCACAAGCTCAGCTCCTCTGAGTTCATTCTAGTCACCAGAATTTCAGTCTCAGTGTCCAGCTAATGAGAGGGCCTCTTGCTTCTTACTGTGTGCTTAATCAGTCCACTCACTCCCAAAAGAAAGCCCTTTGCTTTCAACATCAGACTGAAGAGATAGAAATATCTCAGAAATGCAACTCATTTCTCATGGTTTCTTCATGACTAAATGGGAACCAGTTTTTTAGTCCACAGAGGACTTCAAAGGGAGTACCAAACAAAGAGATAGGAATCAGAACCTATTCCTACCTACACATTCCCCTGATCCCCTAACCTGAGGTTCTGGAGTGCCGGCTCCCAGAGCTGAGTTTGATGACACCATTAAGGGTCAGTAGCTGGCTTCAACTCACTAGAGGAGTGTAAAAGTCATAAACTCCACATTGGGTCAGACAAGCAGCTTACCTAGCCCCAGAAGTGGAAGTTAGAGTTCTTCCATTAAATTGCCCTCATAGGTTAAGGGCTCCAAACATCTCTGAATTCATTTTCATAATCCATTATAAAGTGATCTGTGAGTTCACATTTGACATATTAATTTTTTTTCTCCATATAGGCTCTAAGGCTAGAGTTCCAATGGTTATTCTCCCTTCCCATAAAGAAGTACATATTTTTGTATGTCTGAAAACTATTTCCTTTAAGCTTCGGGACAACTCCTGCTGTGACAATGTTCACCATATGATTTCATGATTCAGCTTCCTTCTCTGTTCTTTGGAAAAAATATATTCACCCCACAGAAGACATGAAAAATCATAAAACCAGATCTTTTCTCCTAAATCAGTCATGTATGGGTCACTGAAATGTTGGATATGGTAAAAAAATAAAAGTGATTTTACAATATCTGAAAGTATTTCTTTTCTGTGTCATTTTTGAAAACTTTTATTAAGCCACATGGTTGCATTTTGAGTACAGTTTCTAAGAAAAGAATGTCAAGTCGGTAGCACAAACAACTAGCCCAGGGCAGGTGGTGTGTTGGCTCAGGGCAGCAGCCTATTTGACCTGCCCTTGAAACTAAAGTTCAGACCTCAAGATAGAGGTCTACAGCCTTCCAAATAGAAGACACTAGCTAGAAAGAATACAGCATCAGGCATCAAAGTAAAAAGATTCCTTCTTTCCAGACCTCTGAGTCTGGGTTATGGGTTAGGTATAAAAATAACACTTTGATTTCAATACATACAAGGCAGTGGAGATATAAGGGTGGACAAAACTGTGTCCCTGCCTTCTACAAGCTTACAGTCACTGAGGGAAGCCAGAGCAAGTCAACAGGAAGTCACAATTGCACCTTAACACTGGGAAAACAGGTCTTTATAAGAATGCCTAACTCAGGATCAAGGAAAAAAGCTTCTTGGGAGGAAACTGGAAATAATTTGTTTGATTTTGCAAAAGAGCATCCCATCCCCCACCCCCTCCAAATGACCTCAGCCTCCATTTTTCCACTCAATACAGCAGCCATCACTCTCTCATCATGTAATATAACTTGCTCACTTTTCTGAATTGAACACTTAAGGAAATAAGGAAGTGAGTTTAAAAGAAAAGAGTATAGAGCAGCCTGATGCAGCAATCTCCAGCCATTTCAGTGTCTTGAGATCAGCTGCATCAGGTCTGTGGTTCTCTCACTGAGCAAACCCCACTTCAAGGCCCCCATGCCCTGAGGCACAGTGGAGGTTCCTGCCTTTGCTTCTTACTGCCACATGGTGTCACTGTTGACAGTCCCACACAGTCCATGAAACCTGGTGCTTCTGCAGATCCAGGTTCCCAGGTCCTCTACCATGGATCTTTCTAGGAGGATGATTGGCTTCCTCAGGACTTGGTGCAGGTAGGGGTGATTCTCTGCATGAACTTGCAGGGTTACAGAGCTCACTATTGTGGACTAGCCATCCAGGATGGGTCTTCAGATTTCGGTAGGCCCTTTCCTGGGAAGATTTGAAACCTCTGTTCTCTCCCTTTCCTTCCCCAAGGATGCTGGGGTCAAGGAGTCAATTCTCCTAGTCAATTCTTCTAAGGGTAGCTGCCTTGTCTTCAGGGGACCCCCACCCCCTAAAAGGTTGGTTCTTTTCCTGAACAGTAGAGCAATCGGCTCACACTTAACTGCGGCTACCCTGATTATCTTCAGGGGAAGAGAACTACTTTTAATACTCCAAATATTTATCCTCTTAGGAAAGTCAAGATGACTTTCTGGTGTCTTTCTTTATCGACCCAAGAGAAAACAAGTTAAATTTTCAGTCAGGCTTCTTACTATAGGGAAAATAATACTATTTACCTATTATAGGATTATAGTTGGAAAGAAATGACATAGTACTTGTAAAAAACACTGGCATGGTATTGCACACATGTTCACAATATCAGCTTTTATTACACTAGCTGCTGGTGGTAATCATACCCATAATCATAATAAACTCAAAGGAAGAGTCAAAAAACCAGGTCACCCACGGAGGGCCGTCAAAAGCCACATACACCACTGACACTTCCTTTGTCTTTTCCATTGTGTTCTCTCTTCCTCTTCTATTCCTTTCCCTCTTCTTGTCTCTACTTTCCTCCTTTTTTGTTCCCTCAGATGTGGGACTACTAGTAGAATGACCAATTGTATCAGTTTGCACTGAGCTGAGGTGTTCTGAGACACTAAAATTAGGAAAGTCTCATGCTGATAGGGGTGAGCTGATGACCCTCATACTGATACCTCTAAAAGTATTTCTCACATTTGATGGGGGCCCCTGAATGAAAAAAGGTGTGAGGCACAGTGTCATGTTTGTTTGACCCAGAAGGCCAGGTTCGTGTAATTCTGAGGCAGACTTGTGAAGAAAGGGGAAAGTGTCAGTTCTGCTCTCAAATGTGTATAAAAAAATCAAAACTCTGGGAATGCAAGCTGGTGCAGCCACTCTGGAAAACAGGATGGAGGTTCCTCAAAAAACTAAAAACAGAACTACCCTACAACCCAGCAATTGCACTACTAGGTATTTATCCAAGGGATACAGGGATGCTGTTTCAAAGGGACACATGCACCCCCATGTTTATAGCAGCACTATCAACAATAGCCAAAGTATGGAAACAGCCCAAATGTCCATCGATGGATGAATGGATAAAGAAGATGTGGTGTATACATATATACAATGGAGTATTATTCAGCAATCAAAAAGAATGAAATCTTGCCATTTGCAACTACGTGGATGCAACTGGAGGGTATTATGCTAAGTGAAATTAGTCAGAGAAAGACAAATATCATAGGACTTCACTCATATGAGGACTTTAAGAGACTAAAACGATGAACATAAGAGAAGGGAAACAAAAACAATATAAACACAGGGAGGGGGACAAAACAGAAGAGAGTCATAAATATGGAGAACAAACAGAGGGTTACTGGAGGGGATGTGGGAGGGGGGATGGGCTAAATGGGTAAGGGGCACTAAGGAATCCGCTCCTGAAATCATTGTTGCACTAGATGCTAATTGTTGCACTAGATAACTAATTTTAGATGTAAATTTTAAAAAATTAAATTAAATTAAAAAAAGAATCAAAACTCAATATATTGTTTTGGCAATGCTGATGGAAATGTTAACCTTAAAAATAAAACTTCCAGGGGCGCCTGGGTGGCTCAGTCGGTTAAGCGTCTGACTTTGGCTCAGGTCATGATCTCACGGTCCGTGAGTTCCAGCCCCGCGTCGGGCTCTGTGCTGACAGCTCAGAGCCTGGAGCCTGTTTCAGATTCTGTGTCTCTCTCTCTCTCTGCCCCTCCCCTGTTCATGCTCTGTCTCTCTCTGTCTCAAAAATAAATAAACGTTAAAAAAAATAAATAAATAAAACTTCCAGTTATTTTTACCAGCAAAATATGGGTTTATTTGAGAACAGCTGAGAATTGTAATCCAGGACAAGTAATCTGTAGCAAAACTTATAGGCAAGTCTGCAGAACAAAGGAAAGGACCTGCTGCTTTACAGAGGAAAAGGGGGAGTCGGGAAGGCTGTTATAAACAAAAAGCCCATTAAAGTGAGAGTTGGAAATATAGTGGTTTCTCACTGGCTGAGCTGTGACTGTTTCTCATTGGCTGGGCTGTTGCTGGGACAGGAGGAAAGCCTTTTTTTCTCCTGCTGGGCTGGGAAAGCAGCATCCAGGTATAAAGTCTGTCTCCTATTGGGTCTGCAATTGCAGTGGTTGTGTGTGAAAGTCCCCCTGCCAGCCTCCCAATTCCTTTTTTTTTTTTTTAATGTTTATTTATTTTGAGAGAGAGAGAGAGAGACAAAGTGAGAAAGAGAGAGCATGGCCAAGGGTGCGTGGGCGTGTGCGCACACACACACACACACACACACACACACACAAAGGAGGGACAGAGAGAGGGAGAGAGAATCCCAAGCAGGTTCCCTGCTGTCAGACTCAGGGCTTGAACTCATGATCCGTGAGATCATGACTTGAGCCAAAATCAGGAGTCAGATGCTTAAGTCACTGAGCCACCCAGGCACCCAATTCCTTTCTAAACAAGATTTCCTTTTACTAGTTTGCACATTTCCCTCTTATGATCAAGATCTTTCTTTGAAAGTGTCACTGATCAAGAGTCAGTTTCTCCACATTTAGTGGTTTTCTCAGTACCAGGAAGGACCCTTCCCAGTTGTCATGCCCTAAGTAGGAGGGAAAGCGCCTAGTGGTTGGCAACCACTCAAACCACATTTGAGCAGCAAGGAAGAGTAGGAGGGAGAGAACTGTCAGGTACTTCCTATCTGTAGTCCCTATCTATCAAGACTGTAATTACGCACTGGAGATCATCTCCAAGCACTGAGCCAGCATCACCTTATCAGGTACATCATTTTTAGAAGCCTGATAGGCAACAAAATACAAAACTCAAAATGATTATACAAAGCATAAAAAGTAACATAGCAATTCCATATTGTATGATGGTTCTAAACCAGGACTCCACGTCTGAAAGTAGCTAACTGAAATATTTATTTGTACTTATTCAGACTTAGGGGAGAAAGGTGCTCCCTATGACGGCAAACCAGGAATCATGTGTGCCTTCTGGAAGTCTCCACTTAAAGCAACAATGAAAGAAGAGCAGTGGATACCAGAGGAGCACACGGAGAGAATTAACCAAGCACAATCGGGAAGATACAGTGCAGCTATAAATATAAAGCAACAGCTGATGAACTTTCTGCAAAACAGAAAAATTTCAAAGATGTTTAAAAACAGTATTGTTATATCAAAAGAACTGCTTGAACCAAATGTGTTATTGACAATACAATCTCCTAAGGCTGCAAAGACCATAAAGTTAAGAGACCATGAATTTGGATAAGAATCTAAAGTCAGTTAATAGTCCAGATGAAAGAAGCCTTTTGTGAATTCTGAACCTTCTAATCCTTCAGAAAAAGCAAGTGTAAGATTAATTTGTCCTGGGATCATGATGAGGCTGTTTCCAAAAGGCTGTAATCAAAAGGGGTTTCCCCCTTTTGCGAGGGCTTTGGGAATGCAGACAAGGGCATTATGTTTCCATAAAAAAAGAAGCAACAGTGAGAAAAAGGTAGACAGACCTGCCCAGACATCTTGGGAAAGTGGTCTCCTCAGATATCATCTGCTTCAATTCTGGGACATCTCTACTTTCAGGTCACCAGATGGCATGCGGGTCCAGTCAGCGTTTGGCACTTTCTTTAGATGTATCATGTGAATCCAAGAGTCTATTTTCTGGAGTTTGGTGGCATAAGGGTTGGTTAGAAGCTCCTGACAAAGGCCTTTCCAGCAAGGCTGAAGAGAGCATTTCTGGAGGTGTCTTTTCCAACCGATGAAATCTCTAGGTTTCAAGGTGTGAGGCTTAAGGTTGTCATCTCCTGAGAGTGTTCTGTGAAAAGACTGTTATTTTAACAGAAGCAGTTGGGCCTTTGCAATATTGAAGTATCTCTCTTTTTGTCAACCGTGGGTCAGAGGAGGCAGGGGCCGAGTGTATCGGATGTGCTGTGACTACGTCAAAGGGTGAGAGTCTATGAGTACCAAAGAGGGTAGATCTGAGATTTCAGACTAAGGGCAGCTTTTGGCCAGAGTATTTGAGGGATTTCTTCAAATTTTGCCAATTGGGTCTTTTTTAAAAAAAAATTTTTTTTTAACGTTTTATTTATTTTTGAGACAGGGAGAGACAGAGCATGAACAGGAGGGTCAGGGAGAGGGAGACACAGAATCCGAAACAGGCTCCAGGCTCTGAGCTGTCACCACAGAGCCCAACGCGGGGCTCGAACTCACGGACCCTCACGGACCACGAGATCATGACCTGAGCCGAAGTCGGCCGCTCAACCGACTGAGCCACCCAGGCGCCCCATCCAATTGGGTCTTAATAGTGCCATGAGTCTGTTCAACTAACCCTGAGAATTGAGGATGGTGTGCACAATGAAGTGCTGGGAAATCAGCCAACAGCACAGACTTGTTGAAGCACTTGACTGGCAAAGCGTGTTCTCTCATCACTATGAAGTTCGAGAGGGGGTCCCCTGGTAGGGATAACTTTTTCTAATGGAATGTTAGCCACAGAAGCAGCATTGGCCGGTCTACAAGAGAACTCTTTGTACCAGTGAGAAACATACAAACCATGACTAAAACATTTATATCCACGAGAAAGGGAAGCTGTATGAAATCCATCTGTACAGTTTTCCCTGGATTATACTTTAGACAGGTGGAACAAGAGACGTAGGTGCTTTTTGCGACCTTATTAATATTTCCCCACCAATATTGATTCATGAATGCTATTATGTTGTCAGTAGACCAATGGTTTAATGCACGTACATGAGAAATTTAGAATTTTTGGTAGGGCTGGATTGTTATTTGGTCCAAACCAGAGGTCTCTCTTTTTATTAAGCCAACAATTATTGCATTTCCGATATTGTTTTGCCATCTCTGAGGCCAACTGTCGGGTATCTCTGGTCAATTTTTCCAAGTTACCGTTTGGGAGAACATCACTTTGGAACATGACAGAGGTTTAGCTTTTGGTTTCCTTGGGAGCGGTGTGTTTAGCGGAAATATAAGCAAGGTGGTTTACTTTGGTCTCCAGGAAATTGAGTCTCAAGTGCCCAGGACCCTTAATAATAGCCAGAGCAGCCAGCAAAAGGATGGCATCTAATAAATTTTGGACATAGAAGCCATTTTTAATTTTATCCTCATCGGAGGTAAAGACAGCTTGCTGCTTCCATAATATTCCAGAGTCATGAGCTACACCCAAAGCATACCGACTATCAGTATAAATGCTAAGTTTTATCCTTAGCAAAGTTACATGCTCGAATAAGGGTGTATAATTCAGCCTGTTGGGCTGAATTAGTCAAGGGTAAAGCTGCTGTTTCAATGACTTCAAAAGGAGCTTCAGTAGCATACCCAGCACATTATTTACCATTTTCATCTTTCAAATAAGAACCATCAGTAAAGCATGAAAAACCTGCAATGGTTAGAGCCTCCTGTAACTTTCCATGGGGGGAGGGGTGCCAAAAGGTAATCTATCAGGGTTGAGCAGTTGTGAGGGGTTTTGTCCAGGTCTAAATGTAGTCCTTGTTTCAGGATTAGATGCCCTGGGTATTGAACTGAGTTTGAGCAGACGGCTTTTTTTTTTTTTTTTTTGAGACCTTATGTCCCTTTAAGGCCAAAAGTTCTAACAGGTGGATGCTGTCTCCTGTGAAGAGGCTTGAGAGGGGAGCAGAGACATCAATCATATACAAATTGTAACAAAGTAGAGCCTACAGAAAACTTTCTTTCACCCAAATCAGCTTTTAAGATTCATGAAAAGTAAGGAGGACTTGGCGTTGTAACCCTGGGGCTTACTGTCCAGGTGCATTTCCATTCTTCCCCAATGAAAGCAGAAAGGTATTGGCTATCCTCATGAAAGGAATGGTAAAAATGCACTGCGTAGATCAATTACAGTGAAAAATTAGCTTTCAGTGAGAACAGACCTCAGGAGCATATGGGGCTTGGGAGCAACAGGTGCCAAGGGATAACAATGTTATTTTTTGCTCAGAGGTCCGGGATAAACCTCCATCTTCAGTATTGGGTTTTCTCACTGGTAAAATGTTGGTATTATAGGGACTAGTACAGGGGATAATGAGGCTCCAAGCCTTCTAATCTTCTATTCTGGTCTTGATGCCTTGAAGGGTTTCTTTATACAGTATTTACTCTGGGAAGGGTTTCTGAGGTATCTACTTGAATCCGGACCAGAGGTGTGCTGTGGATTCTGCCAATATCAGCTGAAGATGTTGCCCATGAAAAGGATGGTAGCTGATCCAAGAGGAACAAATGATATGACCCCCAGATTCTGCTGTAGTGAGTCTGTTTTCTGTCAAACCCAAGGCCAATACACTTCCAACAGGCACAATTGCACCAGGGGCAGTCTGGTTCCAAACAGGAGTCAAACTGAAGGCCAAGCAAACACTCTCAGATGGGATAAAGCCTTAAAACAGATCCTGAATAAAGTCTGGAGAACTCAAACACAAAGACAGCGGAGCTCAAAATCCAGGAGAAAACTTACCCTCAAACTCCGGGGTCCTCTAGCCAAGCCCAATGGGCTCTGTGGGTGCCAGCACCTGTTTGCTCAGCAGCCTTAGAGTTGTTGGGGGCTCTTCTCTGGACTAATGTTAACCTTAAAAATAAAATGCCTGTTATCTTACTAGCAAAAATGGGTTTATATGGGAACATCAGAGAATCACAACTCAGAACAAGCAGGCTGCAGTAAAGCCTTAGGCAAGTCCGCAGAATAAAGGAGAGATTCCGCTCTCCATAATAGAGGAAAGGAGGAAGTTGGGGAGGCTGTTATAAACAAAAAATTCATTGGAGTAAAGTGAGAACTGGAAGTATGGTGGCTTCTCATTGGCTGAGCTGTGACTGTTTCTCACTGGCTGCGCTGTTGCCGGGGCAGGAGGAAAGACCTTCCTCCTCTCGCTGGGTTAGTAAAGTAGTTTCCACTTAAGGTCCTTCTCTTCCAGTTGGGTCTGCAATTGCCAAGTGGTAGGGCAGAGAGCTCCCCCTGCTGGGCGCCCAAGCCCATTCTAAACTAGGTTTCCTTTTTTTAAATTTTCACAGAAGAAATTCAGGTGAGAGTAAATTTAGGTCATTTTAGATTACAGTAAATTTACAAGATCGCATGGAGTCAGACAAACATTATTGCTAGAAAAATCTCACTAATCTTACTTTTGGGAAGAGTTTTCATTAGAAATTTAAAAAAAATTTTTTTTCAATTGGGGTAAATGAGACATAACATAAAAATTACCATCTTAACCGTTTTTTTAAAAAGCATTTTATGTTTAAGTAATCTCTACACCCAACGTGGGGCTGGAACTCAACCCTGAGATCAAGAGTTGCATGCTCTACCATCTGAGCCAGCCAGGTGCCCCCCGAACCCCATTTTTTTAACGTTTATTTATATTTGAGACAGAGAGAGACAGAGCATGAATGGGGGAGGGGCAGAGAGAGAGGGAGACACAGAATCGGAAGCAGGCTCCAGGCTCTGAGCCATCAGCCCCGAGCCCCGCGCGGGGCTCGAACTCACGGACCGCGAGATCGTGACCCGGGCTGAAGTCAGACGCTTAACGGACTGAACCACCCAGGCGCCCCACCCCTAACCCCAATCTTAACCATTTTAAGTGTACAGCTCAGTAGTGTCGACTACATCCCCATAGCGTCTGTAGGACCCTTCATTTTGCAAAATTCCACCCATTAAACAACAGCTCATCATTCCCTCTTCTCCCAGCCCTGGTAACCACCATTCCACTTTCTGGTCTTTATGAATTGAAGTACCTTGCCGAGAGAAATCATACAGTAATTGCCTTTTCGTTACTTGCTTCTCAGACATTTTTGGTTAGAATTAGAAACGGAGAGTGCCGCAACTGACCCAGGTCTTCATTTCCGGTGGACCCGGCTGTCTCATCCTTGTGGTCCCTAACTCAGTGGTTCTCAACTGCTTTTGCGCATTAGACTCACCTGGGGAGCTTTAAAAACCACTCCTTCCTGGATCCCTTCCAGACCAATTAAATCTGAATTGCAGGGAGTAGGAGCGCCTGGGTGGCTAGATCTCTTAAGTGTAGGACTTGGCTCAGGTCCTGATCTCACGGTTCGTCTGTTCGAGTCCTGCATAGGGCTCTCTGCTCTCAGCACAGAGACCCTTTTGGATCCTGTGTCCCCCTCTCTCTGTACCCCTTCTCCGCTCTTGCATGTGCACATGCTCTCTCTCTCTCTCTCAAAATAAATAAATGAACTTTAATAACAAGTATGTAAGCATTCCATCAGAAAACAGGGAACACCCCCAAAATTCAGTGCAAAACAGCTGATTTCTTGAGTGCTGTAATGTGTCAAACACTTCAGCAACACCATTTTATCTAATCCTGACATTAGCCTTGTAAGGCAATTTATTACCATCTCATTTTATACACGAGGACCCTGGGTCCCCAAGAGGTTAAGTAATCTACTCGTGAGCATAAATACAAGTCCAACTATTTCTGATTCTTGCCCTTACAAGTTACCCCAATCCACTGTTCTCAGAAGAAATTGCTCAATGACAGCTTGAGGAGAAACTGTGTTTGGATTAATTTTTGTCCTTAAACATGTTTTCAATAGGGATTTGTCACCGATGTTTAAAAACTAGATTTCACATTGTCCTGGGGTGCCTGGGTGGCTCAGTTGGTTAAGCAACTGGGTCTTGATTTCGGCTCAGGTCATGATCTCACAGTTCCTGAGTTCGAGCCCCTCATCAGTGTCTGTGCTGACAGCATGGAACCTGCTTGGGATTCTCTCTCTCCCTCTCTCTCTACCCCTCCCTGGCTTGTGCTTGCTCTTTCTCTGTCTCTCAAAATAAATAAATAAACATTAAAAGGAAAAAGTCTGGACGTCCTGTCTGCCTCGAAAAATCAGAAGCTCTGGCAGCCCTTCCCACAGTCCTGAATGGCAACAAGGTTCCATAGGTCCCACCTTAGCTGGGTCCTGAGTTCTCTTGACTTCCCCGGTACCCACACACTGGGATGTGTCCCTGACAAGGAAGTGGAGCGTCAGTTATGATTTATCCTTTCACACCAAGCCTTCATTACTTTCGTAATTGTCTACCTGGCACCTGCTGGCCCTGAATTTGCAACCCCAACTTAGAGTCTTTCTTCCACTTCCCTTGCCACCATCCAGATCCCAAACTGGCTGGTTCTGTTTGTCCCAAAGCCATTTTGCATTGTTCCCCTTTCCTAAGAGTAGGTGGATCTAATGTGTGTTCGCCTTCAACTTTGTGCACAAAAGTAATTCTAGGATTCCTCTCATAATTTTCTCCCATGTCGGGATGTTTTGCCTCTGTACTTAATGGCTTATTTTGCTTTTCATTTTTTCCCTGCTCTTGGGGGCTAGATTTGGTGTTGTGGTGCCCGCGGGGGAGAAAGGAACACCTCCAGGTACTCGATGGGGGTGCTCCTGACCTATGACTGCCCAGAGAGCTGGGACCTCAGACCTGGGCAGGGACCCGATGTGTGATGGAGAGGAATAAATGTGTCGGTTTCTTTCTAGCCCAGGAGGAATCAGGTCAGGTATCATTCCCAGTCGGCCCCCACAGGATGCCTGCGGCTGTCTTCCCAGCCTGGACCTTGCCCCACATAATAGAATGACACCTACTCAGATGATACGATGCAACTAATTTTATTAGGAAAGCACAGTGAGCACTGGAGCGGCACTTTCCAGGGTCAGGGGAGGCGCTGGGGAGGGGGCAACCGAGATGCCCAGCAACTAGAAGGCACAGCTGCTTTCCACGAAGCGGCGACACTTCATGACCCGCAGGTACGTCTCAGCCTTGTGCAGGTCCTTCTTGAAGCAGGACAGGAGCCCATAGTTCTTGAGCAGCGCGTCGTCACTGCGCAAGTTTGTATCAAACTTGTCGTAGGTTTGCTTCAGGATCTGCCCGGCCCGGGGGCTGCCATCTTCCAGCTCCTGCAAAAAGGGGAGGAGGGACGGAGAGGCCCAGTCTTTGGCCACTGCTCCTTCCCTGTCCCTCTGTGGGTGGCCCTCCCCTCCAGGGCTCCGACAAGGGCACGGAGGATTCACAGTGGGGAAACGAGTAAGCTTTCTCAGGGGTCAAGGCTGGACTGTTTACTACAAAGAAAGGGGCGGCCTCTCCCAGTGCACGCAAGCCCCCACCCCTCAGTTAAGTCAGCCTGGCTGCCGCCAGGCCCCAGGGAGGGGACCCACAGCGCCGCGGTCCCCACCCGCATCAGGGCTTGGATGCCTTCCTCCAGGTCCTTGAGCTTCTCGTAGACCCGGTCCGAGGTGCCGAACACCAGGCTGTTGGTGAAGACCCTGCTGAGGAATTGCACGGGCCCGAGCCACGACTGGATGAGCAGCAGGGAGAAGCGGAGCAGCTCTACGTCCTGCGGATGGAGGGGGCGGTGGGCACGCCAGCCTCTGCCCGGGGGCTGCCCGCCTGCCTCCCTGCACACCCTCGGCCCCAGGGAGAAGGCTGCCCAGGGCCTGACTCCTGCAGACGAGGGAGGCCCCTGATCCTTGGCCGGGCGCCCCTGGCCACTCACGGATCTCTGCTGGGCCTCATCCTTGCCCGTGGGGGCCGGGATGGTCTCCGAGAAGCAGAAGGCAGCCTGCGCGTTCTGGATGGAATACCTCTGTCCCTCCGGGATGTACGCCCGCTCCTGCAGAAAGAATGCCCGCCCGGGTCTCGGCTGCACGGTCCTCATCACTGCTTCATTCGGAAGCTCCCTCAGTTTGTGCTCAGCTGACAGCCTCTTCACTTGGATGAAATAACCCTGAGCTCCTCAGTTTCCTCCCATTATGTCCCAGGGGTGATATTCACCCCTTCTTGCACCCCCCCCCCAACCGGCGCCCATTCCTGGGGAACTTACAAACTCTTTGTAGGTGTCGGCGGCCAGCTGGTGCAGGTGCTGGGCCCGGAGCACGGCGTTGGCAAACAGACTGGACAAGGGCATGGCTGGGAAGGCACCCACCTCCTGGGGCCAGGGCAGGCAGAGCAGGGCAAACGCCAGGAGCACAGAGTTCCGAGGGCCTACAGAGAGGGACCCGGAGGGCGAGGCCGTGGCCCAGACAGCAAGAGGCCTCTGTTTCCCGTCAGCCCTTCCCCTCCCCCCACCGGGGACGGAGAACATTTAAAACTTGGCCAAATGGCTGGGCATAGATGTCTCTGCTCACATTCAGCAGCCCCAAAGCCCAGGGTTAGTGTCCCCATTCACATGCCGGGCCACCGCCTTGTGCCTCAGTATACACTGAACCCAAAGGGATTTTAGGGGCACTTACCTGCAGCCATCACAGCTGGGGATGAGCCGTCCACAGGACCCTGAGCGGTTTGGGGAGCCGGGTGCTGGGATCCTGGAATCAGTCCCTTGCGGCCCCTTTTTATACCCTGGTCCCTTCTCTATCCCCCTCCGCCCCCACTTATTTTCTCTATACATTTATGCATCGGGCCACTGGCCGGCCTGTGCTGATGGATAATTTAGAGTCTCCTCCCTCTTGTCCTGTTCCCGCTCTTCTTGGGGTCATGTCCCCCAGGCCTTCCCTGCCATCTTCTCCTGTCCGCTGTCACCGGCCCTGAGGGTTGTGCACACAGGGTCTCAGCTTGAGAGAACATCCGATCTGTACTCATTTCAAGGGGGAGGCGGCAGAAGGGAGTAGCCTGAGTTCAGGTGTCTTCTGGTAGGTCCCATCGGGGGGTTGTCCACTCGGGTGAGGAGGACCCACCCCGGCCCCCAAAAGGGGAGCTATGGCAGGCTGGATGTGCCGTGACAGCTGCGCTACCTTCCCTCATCCTCTATTCCTATTTTCCTCCCTGCACGGTTCCCCTCCATCTAGCAGACAGAATGTGCGTCTGGGGAAAGGGAGCCCAGAACAGCCATGGCTTCTGAGGTTTCTGGGCACAATTCAGTCCCAGATTGCCACCTTCGTCGCTGTCACCATCCCCCTACCCTTTACCACCATCTGACCACCTGGTCCGGCCCAAGGCAGCTGGTGCTGGCCTCGACCCCACACTGCCCTCCGATTTCTCTGCCATGGGGGCTCCTCCAGGTGGCTGAGGCAGAGGACCAAAACCAGAGACATCACTCTGCTCCTCGAACCTGCTACGGAGATGCCAACCAAGAAGCAGAAGTCCCAGGAACAGACCCGGGCCACAAGAACTTCCCCCTGGCAACCCAGTCACCATCAGAGGGTCTCAAGATCAGAAGAGCCCATGCGGGCTTGGGTCTCATTCCCAGCACTGAAAGTCCAGGCACAGCACCCTGAAAGATGATCTCCCCAACCACCCTAGGCTCCTTTTAGTCTTTCTTCTACTTAAAAAAATTTTTTTTTAAATACTTATTTATTTTTAGAGAGGGAGAGAGGCAGAGAGAGAATCCCAAGCAGGCTCCGTGCTGTTACTGCACAGCCCGATGTGGGGCTCGAACTCATGAACCATGAGATCATGAAGAGCAGAAACCAAGAGTCAGATGCTTCACCGACTGAGCCACCCGGGTGCCCCTTTCTTATATTCATATAGAGCTGATGAGGGTGCGACAGCATGCCCATGCATTGTCACATTTGATCCTCGCGGCCATCTCGTGAAGGAGGTATTATTACCACCCCATTTTACAGAGGAGCTGACCGAGGCTCACTTGCACGAGCTGCCTCAGCCAAAGCCGACCTCCCAAACCTTGCTCTTCCCATGTTGCATCATCCCAAATCCTTTCTCCTGAGCAGACTGGGTGGGCCACTCAGTTATTTTATCTTCTAAATCCCTCTGAATCCAGGGATCCTGCCCCTCACCCCAAGGGTCCCTCTGCCTCATTTCATCCTTCCCCTAAGAGGCAGATTGTTGCCCATTTCCCAGGTGAGACTGGCTCAGAGACTCGGGGTGCATGTTGGAGACCAAGTGGTAGCGTGAGGCTGGGGCCGGGAGGGCTAGGTAGGACTGCTGCCCTCCAGTCTCCCCGTGCCCAGGGTTGGGGCTGTTGCAGCATCCACAAGTTACCAGCATCAGATCGCCCCCGGGGCTCAGAGCGGGAAAGAACACATTTCCCCTCCCTTTAAACCTTCCACTCCTTGAGTCTAAGAACATTTAGCACTTGCCCTGTGGGAAAATAAACAAGTGAATGAGGAAACCCTCCTAGGGGCCGTTGGTTATGGTATTGGCAACTAACATTGAAAAGTCACACCCTGGGGCGCCTGGGTGGCGCAGTCGGTTGAGCGTCCGACTTCAGCCAGGTCACGATCTCCGGGTCCCCGAGTTCGAGCCCCGCGTCAGGCTCTGGGCTGATGGCTCAGAGCCTGGAGCCTGTTTCCGATTCTGTGTCTCCCTCTCTCTCTGCCCCTCGCCCGTTCATGCTCTGTCTCTCT
>NW_024412437.1:1350185-1353231 GCF_014898765.1 Herpailurus yagouaroundi
AAAAAAAAAAAAAAAAAAAAAAAGAAAAAGAAAAGTCACACCCTAATGGCCCAGAAGGGGAGTGCTTGCATCTTGCCACCTCCCATTTTTGGGATACAGCTTCCTTTTCATCCATCATTCTGGAGCCATTGTCCAACGGTGCCCTGATTCATTCATTATCTGCTAGGGAAGGCACTGGGACCCATGGAGCTGTTCTCCAGACAGGACAGAGGAAGGATCAGAGTGGGCTGTCATTAAAGATATAGGCCTGGGGCACCTGGGTGACTCAGTCGGTGAAGCGTCTGACTTCAGCTCAGGTCATGATCTCAGAGTTCTAGAGTTTGAGCCCCACACTGGGCTCTCTGCTGCCAGCACAGAGCCTGCTTCGGATCCTCTGTCCCTCTCTCTCTTTGCCCATCCCCAACTCATTCTCTCTCTCCGAAAATAAACTTAAAAGAAAAATTGTAGGCCAGAAGAAGAGGGGGAGCATGGAGAAGGCTTTCCTCTCCTCCTTGCAGCTCTACCAGAGAGGAGGGGCCAGGAGGGAAATGGAGGAAGCTCTCTGAGCCCCACACAGCTTTCTGCCTCCCCACCCCCATCTTTCCACCCTGTGGAGGGGAACTGATGTGGAACCCTTCATGACCAGTTTCTAGCTAATGAGACTTGTATGTGAACTGTGGACCAGGGGGGAAGCCTCAGACCTCCCCTAGGAGTGAGAGTACAGGAGCCCAAGTTGGGGACTGCTCGAGAAGCACACGAGGTGGGCACAGGTGAAAGGTGGCTGAGGCTCTGCATAGGCAGGGTACTGCTGGGAATAGGTGGAACTAGCCAGATCCGGGGAGTGTCTTCTCTCACCAAACCAACTTCTGTTGACCCCAGAACTAGATCGGCTCACAGGACTCTGGGGGTCCCTGGGGATACACCTTTACAGAAAGATTTACCATGGTGGCAGTCACTGGACCCAAGAGGCAGGCACTGAAGGCTATGGACTTGGGATTTTCCCTCCAGGGCTGGGGGGTCACCCCTCCTTTCCTGGGGCACCACGGGGCCAACCCTCTGGCTTCTCCAGGTTCAGAGACTGTCCAACCACGGCCTCTGCATGGTGGCTGAAGGGAAGAGGCCACGATTAACATCTCCGGGGGCAGCCAAAAAAGGCTCAGGATGAACTGCCCATTATATCTTGGAATCTGTGAAATTCAGTGTGTTTGGAAGCCCTTCCTATTTCCAGAATTGAAATCTGGAGTTTTCTGTACCTGTTGTGGAAGCTCACAGATTTGCTTTTGATCTAAAAGCGGCTTCTTTCAGGGTTCAGGAGCCCCTCTGAGGTTCAGTCCGTGGGGTGTGGGGCCAACTTTTTGGGGGTCTTACTTACCCTGGCTGTAGAAATAGCCTCAGAGGGACTGGTGGCCATTTTTTCCATTCCCCCCCACTCTGGTCACTTGACGTCCACTAACTCTGTGCTGCCTTCCTTGAGGCTGGAGGCTGGGATTGCCCCTGGGACATACTCCACCTTTTCTTTGCTTCCAGCATGAGTCTGAGCACCGGGTCGATCATTCAGCGTTGGGTCAATGGCTCTAGAGAATATTATGTGGGGATTCCCAAAGGCCTCGTCAGGGGAGGTGGGGAAAGGATCACTATTCCTGAGTATGCCAGGCTCTGCACTGGCTGATAGGAGCTGGAGGCCCATTTCGTATGAGGACACGCTCAGACTCAGACAGAGTGGTTTTCCCACGGTTTCTCTGCTCTAAGTGATAGCTGCTGAAGGTCCCTATCTCCGCCCCGTCCCCCCCCCCCCCCGCCCCCACCCCCCAGCACGAACTCTTTAGAACTCTCATCCAGGAGAGACAGTGGAGCTGTGGGGCGTGGACAGAACATTCCTCAGCACAAAGCTAGCAGAGTAAGGTCAAGTCCCCATTCAGAAGATGTTCAGTGAAGTTGGGGGGAATTGAACGGAAGGAACTTCACCCCAGAATGAGGTCCACGGACACCAAGAAAAGCGGCAGAAAAAACAACCCAATGTAGCCCGATTTAATGAACCAAATCACATCATCCTTCACATGTGTATTGCACGTTTCAGTGTACATCACGTTTTCACTTCCTTTATCTCATTGGACCCTTGGGTTTGCCAGAGGGCCCAAGCATGGAGGAAGGGCCTTGGAGGGCTTGGGGGTGGGGGGTCGAATGGGGGTGGGCACTCCTGTGGGTTGATAAGGTTGTTGTTTACACTGGTTGAGGATCTCTGAACCATCTAGAAGTGCATAACAGCCTACATAACTGGACCTATTAAGTCATTTCCACTTTGGGGACTATTCCCCAGGGAGACAGTCCCATTGAAAAAGAAGCAGTAAGTATCCGGCTGTGTCCAGCAGCTGTGGGAAGTCTAGGGTGCTTTCCTGACCGGTGCCCTTCACTGGAAATCATTCTACTCTTTTTGCCTTATTCTATGCTTATTTGTGAACATCTTAGCCCCCTTATGGGACTGCAAAGCCTTTGAAGCTGGATTCATCCCTCTCATCCACTCGTTCGTTCACTGCCACTCTTCTTTGTGCATTACCTGGTTCTAGACGTAGTTGTCGCTTTTTCTGTATGCCAGATACTGTACTAGGCAGATGGGCATACCCTGATGAATGAAAGACATGATCCTTTCTTGGCTAAAGCTTATAGTACCAGGGGAAGAGAGACAATAGGAAACAAATAAATACATAATGGTAAAATATATAAGGAAATTTCATCTTGTGAAAACTGCCATAAAGAAATAGCCAAGACATAGAAACAAGAGAATAGCCTGGGGAGAGGGGGGCACTGACAGGGGGGACACAGCCCCAGACCCAGGAACTCAACAAGCATGTGCTAGGTGGATTTGAATGAATGCAAATGCAAGACAATGCCAAGGAAAGAACCCAAACGCCCACCCACCCAGAAACGGTAAGGAGGGCCACGTTGTGTCTCAGTGTCCTCCTCATAGAATGAATTCAAATAACAAGTGCCAAAAATATAAATAAAAAGTACAAGATCTTGCAATGCACGGCACTACATCCATGAAAAAATTTAAATGAAAAAAAAAAAA